>NC_056733.1:291730761-291875761 GCF_019279795.1 Protopterus annectens
ACCTTACTCCTACACACATACATATAGTAACATTGATTCCAGGAAACACTTACAACCTTTACTTACCCAAGCAATGGCTGTGTACTGTTAGCATCAGACAGAATCAGCCCTGAACTAAAACTGTTACAGGTGCTGGATTTACAAGAAAAGTGTTGAACCTGGAGTATATTGTGTAATAATACAAATGAATGGCATAGCCTTTCTTGTTGTTACTTGGTAGTGTAAGAAGTAAAAGGTGGGTAACTTGTACATAAATTACTTTAACATGTGACAGCAGAGACTTATGTGACTTATATGTGTCCATTATCAAATAGTAGGTCTCAAGCATCAAAGATTCATACAGTCATGCCTCTCAAAAGTACTGATGGTAACCAAATGTCCTTAGTTTAGCACCATGTTTGTAGTGGAAAATCATTAAATAGAGAAGTTAGAAAGTAATGAGCTACATTTCAGTTTCAGACTCCACAACCCTCACAAGATCATTAACAATACTGATGCAAAAAAGTTAGATGCTATCAACTGTCTAATTTTCTAAGATCAATATAAGTCAAAGGTACAGTTACCAGTTCAACATCACAAATGCAGATATACTAAGCACTACGTCAGCTATGTACCCTGAATATCGGACACAAAGCTTATGTATCCCTGAATTCAAAAGATAGAAAACAGGGATATGCCACAGTCATCATCACTTGCACTGGATGTTATGCGGGGGGCAGGAAGCCTAGAATAACACAAAAGGTTGGTGAGTGTGTGTGAGTAAGAAAGAGAAGTAGGCAGACATTTGGATAAAGTAGCAAATGGCCAGTGAGACAAAATCAGTTTTAAACTTCAGAGCTGAACCACGTAACTGTTGTGTGTGTCTGTATGGGTCCTCCAGGAGAAATTAGTGTGAGTGTCTGCATGAACATAGCCAAGCTCTCTACTTGTGCTACATCTTGTTATGTCAGACAGATATGAGCCATGCATGGTAGAAGTGGCAGTTTTTCATTGTCTTACTTGACCACGAGAACTGGCTGTGCCAGGAGTTACATTGACATATCCACACCCACAGTAGGATGCATTGCTGTTACCAGAGTGTGACTCATGTCTGCTGGGTGAGCTCCCTTCATGAGGATGTCCAGGACCACATCCCCATGGTCTGCCATATCTGGGAGTGAACAGCTCGACCACTGAAGGTGCAGTGGAAGTACTGCCACTATGCGAGCGTGATCGGGTACAGCTACATCAGCTAACAGCAGATGATAATGTGGCTGACCTATGCCTACAAGGATGCTGTTGCTCTCCCAGCAGATGTTCCATCACAGACACTGCCCATTCTAATGTATCATTCATTCAATCAACTGAATCAGCAACATGGTGAAGGCAGTCATACATGTCAGCCTGTGTCACATCTACAACCCTAAGCACTTCTCTGGAGGACCTATGGGAACATGCCTGTGCCTCCATGATGGCCCTAAACATACATTGAGCAGCATGGGAAGAGATACCTGGATCAGGTGGAGGATGGACAGCAGGCCTCCTTTGAGCACCCTTAACAACCCCTTTGCATGGCACCTCACTCACATTTTGGCTACGTCCAGAGTTAACAGGTACTGAAACTGCAGTAACCACACTTTCTTGATTGATTGTCTCACCTTCTACCTTTCCAGTATCTGAGGGCTCACTGGAATGGGTAGGTGTAGGCCTACTGGCTGTGTCCAATGGAATTACAGGAGATGGCTGTATGTCAACCTCAGTGTCAGATTCAACCACTGCCCCCCCAACTCTACCTCTGTTTGGCCACTATCATCATCGTCTGCTGATACTCTGACATCAGGTGGTAGAAATCCCATACTTCCACTGTCAGGATCACCTGTGATAATATGTAACAGACACAGGAAAAAATAATACCTACATTACTATAGTCCAATATATGCTAACAAACTAACAATGGTGCCATTATTACAGACAGTATTGCAATATATACAACAGTCCTGACACCAACATCATAATCTAAATATTTCTTTGAACTGCTCATCAGGTACTGACATAAAAATGTTTGGCTTACCATGTGCAAATGATTGTAGGCTCCCTATGCTGGATGGCCCTGGAAGAAATTAAGCAAAAAGTAAGGACAACATCATCAAAATTAATAGTAACACAGTGGGTAAAACTTTTTTTCTTTTTATATGTCCATTAACTATGATTTCAACAAGAGCTTGGATGACAAGTCCAACCTAAGCCCATGTGTAATCAATCAGAATATGCTGTTAACTGTAACAATCTACAATCCCTCAGACCGATTTCTTGTTAAACAGAACTAATGCATTCTTGTAAATATTTTACTATACAAGAGTATTTAGCAACTGAGATATACAAGCCTACCTGGAAGCTACTCCTGGGACATACTTGCTGTCCCTGAAACAGCAACACCAATGTCAAGGACATGCTGTTCTGCACTTTTCTGAGAACTGTCTAGGTCTCTGACAGTGGACATCAACTCTTCATTTGTTGTTAATGGTGGCTCTGTAGCAGGGCCCCCCTGGGACCGTCCCATCATGGGATACTGCAGCTGCTCTCCTCCATGCAGATGAGATCATGTCAGTGTCTCTGTGACACACCTGATCATTTATCTTGCTGCAGCTGCCTTCTGCATTCACATCTGCAACTATCTGCTGCCAAATTTGCATTCTGCCTGACATATCTCCATGGCCCTTCTCAAGCAGAAAGGCACCATGTCAACCAAAAGCTTCTACAATGATCTGACTCTCAGTGTCACTGAAGGGTGTTTTTCAGGGATTGAGACTCCTGGATGTCACAATTCTAGGTGTCCTAAAACACAACAGAAGGATGATACACATAAGTATCACATAGCTAAAAAAGTCCTGTTCCCAGATAAAACAGAAAGAGTAGCATTTTGGTATTACCCACTGGAAAAATGTAAAACAGTCTAGATATTTGGAATATGAGCAACATGAAATGTATGGTTGTAACATTTTAAATTCACAAGCAGAACAAAACTGGATATAAAACAAGGGAGAGTAATGATAACAGCATATCATTGTTTGTGCCAAAACAGAATTTCAGCTGTGCTCCCCCACCCCCAAAAGAACAGGCAAATGACACCTTTTGATAATAAACCATTAGTGAAATGCTAAAAGTACTAAATCGGTGGTCTGCAGTTGTTCCTGGTTCGCCTTTTTTGTTTTACTAGTTCTGGAAGTTTGTTTTTACTATCAAATGAACTGTCTCTGAAGCATGTGTACATATTTAACACATAATCTTCAATTTTAAGCTATTACCAATCATGTATACCTGTGAAATATCCTGCCAAACATGCCGAAGCCATCAGTACACTTCTAAGTAATGCATAAACACAACAGCAACATTTGCTAATATATATATATATATATATATATATATATATATATATATATATATAGCTGAAACAGACAGATTTTTCTTAATGACATTTCAGAAGCAGTATATAGCTGAAAAATGCAAGCATACCATCTCAGGTTCAGTAGTCTTCTATGCAGATATATGCCAAAGTAATAGCTTCTTCTGTGTTCTCCACATAAACAACTCTCCTCGCCTTCAGGTTCCTTGGCTACATGGTTGCCTTTTTATGTTTATTCAAGACTGTTAACATGGTGAAGATGCAAACGAGGTGTGAACTCATTAGAATTGCTGAATACTTGACTCTGTGTAGCAGATGTAAAAATACTGCAGGCACTCCCTCAGTGTTTGTTGCTAATGTATTGCAGATATAAATGATTACTGGTAAGGAGAAGGAAAACACATCAGCAATCCAGACTGCCCTACCTCCAGTGGGTATGTCAGGTTAGACTTACAAAGTATACAGAAGTAATTTTATCAAGGTTGGAAATGTAAGTAAGCAGCAGACAATTCACAGGTTCTATTCATTAACATCCAAACACCCCTTCATTTGTTGACAAATGTATATTATTTCCATTTAATATCCTCACACATTTTAAGGGCAATGATATAGAATGCCTTACAGACTGCATGTCTCCAATTACTGATCAGATAAGACAAGAATGAGCAACAAACACAGACAGGTAAGATGGAGCTGCATTTTTGCAAGCAGTAGTCATAAATCATTGTTTGATCACTCATTCAATAAAAACCTAAATTAATACATGTACCAATAACTGTTATGTGGTTTCTTAGTACTGTGGATGATGTTGCAGTTGGTTGTATGCAGAATGATTTCAGTACCCTGCTGCAAAGCTGTTTGTGTGACAAAGACGGATAAGGGACCCTTACTGTGCTCTGAAGGTTAGTTGGATTGAGAGTTCAAATCCAGACCTATGTAAAAATGTTTCATGTGTACTAATATTTTGTAGGGTTTAATTCATAGATCACTGGTCATTTCAGCTATTTTGCCATATATATATATATATATATATATATATATATATATATATATATACATGCATACATTTTTGGTCAGTGCTTGCTCAGTGCACGCTTAGCACAAACAAAGGAAACAGAGCAAAATGAGTATCAGATTTGGCTGTGCTTATTGCATTTGCACAATGCTTAGCAGTGCACAAACCCAGACTAGTGGCCCACACAGGGAGCAGACAGAACACCTGCAGAACACCTGCAGACACAGTGTCTTTAAAAGTGCAAAGGTCAGAAAGGATACATTGTCGCAATTTTTGCTTTTCATCATGCAACACTCCATGGTGGTTAGCAAGGTTCCCCAACACTTGCAGATAAGATGCAGACAGTCAATCACTGAAAATAGATACATTCAATTAATTCTGTTCGGCACCGTGCAAACATGCTAAGTGGCATTGCGTGGCTGCTAACACAGAGAACTTAAGACTGAGTAATAAATTATAGAAATGTCATGTAACTAGTCTTGTAACAGCAGGTGTAAGTGTAGAGCTGGAATGCAGATAGTTCTGGGTTCTAATACAGGGTGTGCAGCCTGTTTTTACTGTTGTAACACTGCAGTTTATAGCAATAAACTGAAAAATAGACAAGTGTTATTTTAATATTCTTGTGGCAACAAGTGTAAGTGTAGGACAGCAATACACATGGTCCTGCATTCTAATACAGGATATTCCAGACATTTTTACTGCTGTTCCATTTCCCATTATATTCACTCTCACTTTTAACACTTTAGATAGTGGAACTAATATGAATTATATGTATGATGGATAATACACCCATATTGTGTTTTCAGATGTATTACTGAGGTTATACTGTCTACTGTATTCATGTAAGTATAATTCTGCTATCTGGACTTGCATAACTTTCACAATTAAATAAGACACATACACAACTGGATCTATATGTAAGAAAATTGTCAGGTCATACACATACATATGCAACACCTCAAACTGTCAGCTGTATTTATGAATGATTCCTGACTATGCCTGAGTGGCACTCCTTCTGTGGCAAAGATGAAAAATCAACACTGTGGAAGAAAATGTTTTGTTCCTTATGCCTATGTTTGAATCCCATGCTTTAAAAAATCTGTTTTATTAGTGTATAAAGCTAAAAACAAATGGGTCAGGTCATGACATGTATGCCCCTAGTGCACGTCTGCAAACTTAACTCACCTAAAAGTTACCTTCCGATTTTCAGTATATATTTCCAAGCTATATCAGGAGACACCCCTCAAACTAAGGCCAAGTGTTAAATTAACCTTCCAGTTTTAAGTATTTATTTCCATCCTGCTTGACACTGCTGTTCTCTGCTTAACATCTTACAAATGCGATTGGCATCTTTGGTCAGGTTTGCATACTGCCAGTAAATGTGATAATAAGAATTGGCAGGAAAACATCAGTTGCCATTGCCCTATTTTGGGTGTCAGACATGTCTGGAGTTAGTGGGGAAGCTGCCCAGTTTAGAGCACAGAGGTGGGGTGCCTAGAAGTCCAGGATATTTATTGGACTCCTGCTAAAGCAGCACAGCCAAAGGCTTCTGCAGGGGGACTATTCTGGCTCCCAGTACAGGTTTGAGGCTTGGAGTAGTTTAGCTCAGGCTGTAGCCAGTGCTACTGGAATCCCACACACTGGAGAGCAGTGTAGGCATCATTTTAATGACCTACAGAGGCACAAAAGGGATACCCTCAATTGGTGGTTGACTGAGTTTCAAACTGCAGACATCCTACAGCTGTGTAAGTATGATAATAAGAGAGTATTTGATATACAGGCTGTCCCCAGGTTAAGGGCGAGATCTGTTTTTTAGTCTGTCCTTAAGTCAAATCTGTATGTAAGTCGAAACACATACATATGGCTCTTATTAAATGTTACTTAGTTAATTGTTTGCCTCAGTCTACTATATATTTTACTTTTCTTTGCATATAAAACACTTTAGAACACTTCCAAACAAACAAAAAAAAGTCTTAAACATAATACTGTATATTGTAGCTATGGTTCCTTGCTTACTATGAGCTATACTTCCTTACTTTCTATTAACAAAGCTGGTTTAAGGCATCTTGTTATTAAATTGAGTGTTTATGAGGACTTTTTCACACACAGACACACAAACACACACACAGACACAAACACACACACACACACACACACACACACACACACACACACACACACACACACACACACACACACACACACTCTTAACCCTACTTTATCTATTCCATAACTAACCCCCTCCCCTTATGCAACCACCCACCACTTAACTGCTCCCAGAGGATCACTTGATCACTCTCACTCCTCAGAGTCTCTCTCATGCACACAGTCTCTTCCTCACTCATACCTGCATTCACTCACATATCACTCTCACTCTCCCAATCTCTGCTGCTCTCTCTCTCTCTCTCTCTCTCTCTCTCTCTGTCTCTGTCTCTCTCTCTCTCTCCCTCTCTCACACACACACACACACACACACACACACACACACACACACACACACACACACACACACACACACACACACACACACACACACACAAACACACACACATGCACACATTTGGGCAAATTTAGCTATTTTAATTTTTCTCACAATATTTCCGACATTGTGGCAGCCCATTCATATCTATGGGTTGTCCGCATGTCGGATGTCCATAACCCAGGGACTGCCTATTCTTAGAAAGCTAAATATAGGCATAATGCTTTTTTGTTTCATTCTTTTCTTTCGCCAGCTAATGCAGAAATAAAGTTCAATATAAGCGCTCATGGTGCTCGAATGGAGAGACAGAAGGATACAAGTGGTATGTATGCAGCACAAGAGAAGTATTATTGTAACCTTAAAAATTAAAGATAGATTTTTTATACAGTTGTAGCAAGTTGACCATACATATTCTAACTGTAAAAGCAAGTATGCATGCATTAGTCTGTAGCACAAAGTAACTTTAGGAGTCACATATAAGACTGTAGTCAGAGGTTGTGGGTTCAAATGCCATGAGTAACAGCTGTACATCACTGCATTTCTTTAATAATATTTACATTAAATTAAACTCTATACAAGTGGCATAAATGCCCTGCTGTTAACTGTAATCTGTATAATTGGACCACTCATATGTGCAATATATGCACATTTCAAGGATTACTTTCAGCAATCTGTTGTTATAGTGCATAGGTTTTAGAATGTACACTTAAATGTAATACTTCAGACAAAATAGTTGTATAATTGTATTAATGCATTGTATGTCACATATGATAGTACTGATTTTATCTCTTCTCTCATTCCACCCCTTATCTCTCTTTTCTTATGTTCTATTATGTGTTGGCAAAATGTCTCCATGTCATCCATGTGTACCAAGTCACTAAATACTACACAGCACAGCGAGGTAGGCCAGGTCCAGTGGATCAGCCTGCCCCCACTCCAAAGGGCTCCAGCACTGATTCCCAGCATGCCTGGGACCCAACCTGGCAGCATCCCCCTTACTGCACCTGTACTAACTGTGCCCTTAGGTAGTATTGACCCAGCAGCTAGTGCTGTGGTTCCCTCTGAGAGCAGTGGCATAGGTGGGGATTTCATCATCCACCAGGAGATGCCAGGGTTGGTGCATAGGGTTGTGCACTGAACAATTGGTGTACACCTATACCAGATGGAGAGGCTGTTCTCCCTCATGGTACATAGGAGGAGGAGACATCAAGCACTCCAGCCACCAGCGGAATAAGTGAACAGTGATGGCAGTCCAGTAGGTGAGGACTCAATTCTCACTGTCTCTATGTTTGATGGGCATCAGCTTGTGTTGTCCCCTCCCTCACCCCAATCATGGTGTCTCCCAACCTTTTGTGTCCCTCACCATCCCTGTGTCTTGTCTAATTTGTCTTGTTTGTTTGTATTTACCTCCTCACCTACCCAACTTACCTGACCCAGAAATACCTAAGTCCCTTATCCAGCATTCCTCTCTTACTAAATTAAAGAAAATGGGTACCTGTACCACAAAAAAAAATATTGTCCCATACATAGCTCTCTATTTCACACACATGTCTTCTTGATATACTTGATTCAGTCCAATTGGCTATACAACATGATCATGCTGTTGTCACCTTGAAAAACTGAAAGGCTGCCAGCCCAGTTAGATAGAACTTTGTAGCTAATTCTATGTCATTGCAAATATTAATAAAAATCCACAGGCTGTTTCATAAATGTAAAGAAAACTGTGTTAAATGTTGAACTTTATAAATGTAACCACAGTGCACTCTGCTGGAAGAAAGATGATAAAGTAAAGCATTTTATGACTCTCTGGTCTCAAAGCTCGGAGATGCAATGCCTGGATAAAGGAATTCCTTCTATTGTTTTGAGACCAGAGTTAATTGCTAGATTTTACATGTATAATGTATTTTATTGCTGTGGTTTCCTGGCCAGGTACAAGACCAAAGAACTGTTAAAACTCTGAATTTCTGTTAGCCTGGGAAATTAATTCAGAAGTGTCAGGAATGATGTAATCTAAAATGAGTCAGCAGTGATGTATTATCAATTTAAGACTTCTCAGAGAGAGAAAGAGAATTATAGCATTTTGGATTTTGTCTGAACCTGAACACATCAACTCACCAGTACTTTGCTTTTCTCTGTATGTAAGATATTTATTTAGAACAGCGACTTTTCTTACTAATATATAGAAAATAGTAAGTTTAGTCCAGCTGTTTTCTATATTTATGTCAGACTATTCTACAGTATTATTTTAAGCATTTTCCTGTGTCTGAACACTTGACTAGCACTGTGTGGAATTGAGGAGATTTGTCTTGTGTTATTATTATTTATTATTACATATTTTTAAACCTTTCAACTGTGGCTGTTTTGTGTAGAGATAATTTAAGCACTAGAGTACATTGCTTGTATATAATCATACTGTCCAAGCCACTCCAATAAGCCTTGCTGTTTGTCACACTTACTAATTGCATAATAATAATAATAATATTGCACAGTGAAACTGGGCACCCTTTGGTAAGGACCTTATTAGAAGTTGATATTAGTGGTTGGTGGCAATGATTTCTACTTTATAGCCTGGAAAGAGAAGGGGGCATAGCTGGAGAACCTGTGCCAGCCTTCCCCAGGAGTGTCTGTGTGGTTACATATAAATCATATCTCACCATGTATGAGTGTGTGTGTGTCAGCTACTTGGGCAGAGACATGAAGCACTGGTTGGACAGAGAGAGTACAGGGATGACTTGGCTTGAAACCCTGGCTAAGGACTCTAGTCTATAGCGGTGTCAGTGGGGAGTCTTACTGGGGATCTGGAGAGAAAGGGAGAAACCCGCCCCAGACTGACTGTGATCTCTGTGTCCTCTTAAGGGAAATTGTAATTTACTGTGTGTGTATTTGTTATCCCTCCCAATGTGGATGCCCCTCACTGGTGCTAGTGGTCAGGATTGAGGCTCATTGATTACTGGGCCAGTGCATGGGCATCACATCACCCCTCTCTCTGGAGGTAGCAGTCCAAATTCAGCTAATGTTCTAAATGTATTATCAGTTTACACTGTTAAAAAATGGATCACTGTGGTTCTTTCCTACCTCCCTCCTGCACATTCCTGTATTGCTTTCCCTTTGTTCTTCCCCATTATTTCTCTCCATCTCACCACTTTCCTATCTACCCCATTTTAACACCTATAATTTGGTCAACAAATAGAATCACACATAACACACATAAGTACCATTAAAAGCAATGGATCCCTTCACTTTTTAGCCTTCATGTTTACCTGGAGTTTGGCATCACACACCAATACCAAGCATCAGTGTGTGGCCGTACAATGCTGCAGTTACCGTCATGCAATGCAGCTTAAATATGCTGCACTATGCCAATACACGGCAACACATGCACTATAAAGAATTAATGTTATTACAGTATCACTGTTTATTTAAAGGTATTATATACACTTGGATTTGAATCCAGTATCATCTGGGCTCAAAAAGAAATGTGTCTATGCATTTACACCTGCTACCACAGAGTCTGCTAATCAGCAGGTGTGTTTTATACACTGAGTACTAACTCTCTGGATTTTAACAATGGGCCCTACATTTGCACATTGCTTAACTATGCACAAACAGGGCAAGTAATGGAAATGTGTATCTTGCATGTACAAACACTTTACCATCCATCATGCAAACCCACTGCATGCTACTGGGCTATGCATAGTAAATATTAGCATGTATTAGTGCTGTTTACTGTCCATTTACTCTTTATGCCATGAAACTGCATGTGGAAACATAAAACGAAGGCCCTATCTAACAATATCTCACATATTTACAATGCAGCCATGTGTTGCCACCCCCTGAAGCACTGCAGCCCCAGTGCCTCACTACTTGCTCACAAATATATCAACTACACCAAATAAATTAATATCAAATATTGTATGGTATGCAGTGCATATCAATCTAGTAACATCAGAGCTAGAAATATCTTCACAGTTGAACATGCTTACACATCCGTCAACTGACTCTGGGAACTATCAGCCCATAAGCCTAACCAGCCTTATCTGCAAGGCTATGGAAAGAATCATCATGGACCTTATCCACAGGGACATAGGCAACATTCAACACTCTTGACCTGACCCAGTTTGCTTTTGTCAAGGGTAGATCTTGCTTATTAAACCTAGTGGGCTTCTTTGCAAATTTCCCAAAAGCCCTAGATTAGGGAAAACAGGACATACTTCCTATGTTGACTTAGCCAAGGCCTTTGACACAATCCCCCATTCAAGTATCATAGATAAAATCTCCCAACTGGGGATTAACCCATACATTACTAGATGGATAGCTAACTGGTACACTGTCAAAGTTGGGGAGTCCACCTCTACCAGTAGACCAGTTACCAGTTGAGGACCACAAGGATCTCTGTTGGGCCCTCTACTGTTTGGAAAAGATTTCTCTGTAGTCCAGACGAAGGTAGATGTCCCATAGCTTGCCAAGTTTGCAGATTACTGTCAACTGGGTACAATCATATAGATTCCCCCAGCAATGTTAATATTTTACAGAAAGAGCTGATACAGACAAATGATTACTGCCAAACTCCCAGACTGAAACTTAACACAAAAAATGCCTCACCATCCCCCTTGGCAAATAACTACTTACCCCTGCTAATTATGATATACATAGCACAAATCTAAGCTCCAACTCAGTGGTGCCTGACTTGGGAACACAGGTTGATAGCAATCTAAACTTCAGATAGACTTGGGAACACATAATGATAGCAATCTAAACTTCAATTACCATGTGTTCAAAGTGGTAAGAAAAGCATTGTACATTGGGCACCTCATAAATAAGGGCATCTCATTCAAGACCAGGGAAGTCATAGCTCCACTGTACTCAGCCCTTATCAGACCAGTAATTGAGTACAATACTCCCTTCTGTATGTACCTCATGAGACAGCTGCAGCAACTGGAGAGACCACAGAGGTTTCTGACCAGGAGAATCCAGGGCCTCCAAAACATGACATACATGGAAAGGTTGAAAGCCCTGACACTGTACTCAGCATCATACAGGCTGCTGAGAGGTGTCCTGTGCCTGGCCTACAGAGCAGTCTCAGACTCTGCCCTACTGGAAATGCTGGACATCTGAAAATCAAATGGGGCAAGAATAACTTGCTCCAGGGATCTCAACCTAGACTGTGACATAAACAGAACATGCTGTAGTGACAGATATATCTCTTAGTGATTGCCAATCCTCTGGAATAGGCTCCCACTGCATGTGAAGCAGAGCTCCTCAATGACCCTATTCAAGCGTAACCTTGACAACTGGATGGGTGATTGTAAATTCACCCTAGGGGTTTGTAACTTTACCGCAGGGGTGGCTCTTATGTCTCTCATGGACAGGGGCAGTCAGTGCTGATCATAAAATTGCTGTGCTAACAATGACCATTTAACTATGCTCAATAAGGGTACTTGGGTTTTTACATGGCTAGGCTTGTAAAGGCCCTAGGGCCATTAGCCTAGTAACATCCTATGACCCTATGAAGCTATTAACCTATGCAGCCCTCCCAACATCTTCTTTCCTATATGCAGTGTTGATGTCATCCACTATAATTTGACTTGCAGCCTTGTAAAAGTCAGAATTGTGCCATGGCACTTGCATAAAGTGCTGAACTCTACAGTCTCTGTACATAGGTGACGGGTCCTCTTCTTACTGCAGTCAAGTGTGTATATGTGTGCGTGTTTGTGTGTGTCTGTGTCTAGCCAGAAGAGCATAAGTGTGTATCCTACAGTTACCACTCCACGCCCATGAAGTGACAAATTTTTGTCACTTGAAGATGCCTGCACATTCATTTCATGCAGGCCTCTCAACATCTTCTTTCCAACATCCACTGCTAATGTCATCCACTATAAGTTGTGTTGCAGCCTTGCAAAACCTAGACTTGTGTCGTGGCACTTGCGTAAAGTACTGAGCTCTATAATCTATGTACTTAGATAGGTAAGTGGTTTGTTCTCAATACAGTCAAGTGTGTGAGTGTATGTGTGTGTGTCTAGTCAGAACAGCTAAATGTGTATCCTACAGTTACCAAGTTACCACTCCAATCCCATGAATTAACAGTCTTGACACTTGCACATGCCTACACATTCTTTTCATGCAGGCCTCTCAACATCTTCTTTCTAACATCCATTGCTGATATCATCCACTGTAAGGTGCCCTGCAGCCTTGTAAAAATCAGACTTGTGCTGTGACACTTGCATAAAGTACTGAATTCTGTAGTCTGTGTACTTAAATAGGTGGGGGGTCTATTCTCAGTGCAGTTAACTGTGTGCGTGAGTGTGTGTTTGCGTGTGTGTGTGTGTGTGTGTGTGTGTGTGTGTGTGTGTGTGTGTGTGTGTGTGTGTGTGTGTGTGTGTGTGTGTGTTTGTGCACTTGTCTGACTTTATAGAGATCCTTTTACACCAGCATGTGGAATACTGTTATTATTATATTCTCCTAATCCTGACACTGCTGATGTCATCAGCTATAAAGTGTTGTCTGAGACAGTTCAAGTCAGACTTGAGCAGTGGTGCTTGCCTTGAGTAGAAAGTTCTGTAGTCTGTATACTTAGGTAGGGTTTCTGTTCTCACTGCTGTCAACTGGTGTGTGTGTGTGTGTGTGTGTGTGTGTGTGTGTGTGTGTGTGTGTGTGTGTGTGTGTGTGTGTGTGTGTGTGTGTGCACTGGCTTGACATTACAGAGAGCCTTTTACACCAGCATGTGGGACATGGTTAGTACCATATTCTCCTCACCAGACACTGCTGATGTCATCAGCTATAAAATGTTGTCTGAGACGTCCAAGTCAGACTTCAGCTGTGGCACTTGCCTTAAATATAGAGTTCTGTAGTTGATTATTTATTTATTTATTTAACATTTGTCTAATGAAGAGGTCCGACTGAGCTAATAGCCCATTTTCAGTGGAGGCCCAGGGGAAAAGCTCCAAATAAAACTAAATCAACAATACAATATTGATTAACAGCTTAAAAAAGTACATAATATGCAATTTATAAAGTTTATAAATCAAATAATTACAAGATAAACTTGGACCATGAAGACCCATGGGAAAAAGTGTGACAGGAATGAAACTAGCTTAGATTATTTGATAAAGCAATTATACCACACAGTGTAAGCAGAGTTCAGAGAGAAGAGGAAGTTAATAAATAGCTCTAGTTGTAACGATACTAGTTGGTGGGTAGAGATGAAAGAGGACAAGAGGTAGTAATAGTAAGAGGCGGAATGGGCAGAAGGGTGAGAAGGGAGTAAATAAAAAGAAAGAGAAGATCTGTTTAACAGGCACATGAGGGAACTAGAGTAAGGGGATAGGAAAATAAAGGAGTAATTGCATTTGTCAGCCAGGGGTAATACATGAGCATAGCCATTTGTCAATAAAGTGTGCTCTGAGGAGATGCTTAAACTTGGGTTGGTTGGTGGTGTTAAGGATGTGTTGGGGGATGGAGTTCCGGCTTTAGAGATAGTATTGAAGTAAAGAGAACTGCCAAAACTGTTACTGGATTTAATGACTTTTAGTAGTGCTGGACATTTATCAGGTTGATTTATGATGGAGTGAGCAGATGTAATTTGATTGAGGTTTAAGAGGTTTGGTAATTCTAATCATTTTAATTGTCAAAGAGCAGTAGTGTGGTGGGAACTATGTGGTAGGTTTGTGGTAAATTTGGCAATTTTATGGTAACAAACCTCAAGTCTGACTAGGTAATTTTTTTTAGGTTTGTGAAGGCAGGGAAAGGATACAGTGATATAAGATGGGTCCTGACAATTGCTTTCCTGGTGGAGTTGGTAGCTTAGCTCTATAGACTGAGCCTAGCTTGATGTGGGCCTTTTTAATTGTTAGTGCTGTGTGACTGTTAAATCTCAAGCTGCTATCAATTGTAACCTCAAGCAGTTTAGTATGAAAGATGGGTTCTATTTTAGTATTGTTGGCAGAGTAGATGAGAAAGGGAGGCATGTGCTCAGGAGATTTTTATTGGAGAAGAGCATTAATCTGGTTTTGTTTGGTATTAAAATTAATTTATAGCTGGAGAGGTAGGATTCTATGGCTGAAAAAGATTTTGGGGTCATTTCTTGCAGTTTTGAAAGTATGGGGGTAGCACAGATTAAAGCAGAGTCATCTGCATATTGAATTATGGTAGAAAGGTGAGCAGCTGTGTGGAGTTTGTTGGTAAAAATTGCAAAGAGAAGTGGCCTAAGATTGATCCTTGAGGGACACCAACTGTGACTGGTAAATGGCAGGCAATATTGTTTTTCCACTTCACAGCTTGTTCATAGTCTGACACATAACTGTGAAACCAGGAGAGAGCTGTTAGGGACAGGTTTAGCATTAAAAGCCCATTGAGGAGTTGTTGGTGAGATACAGTGTTGAATGCCTTAGACTTGTCAAGAAAGATAGAGGCAAAATGGTGTTGTTTATTGTTAAGATGGTTTATTGAGTTAGTGAAGCTTATGAAGGCAGTAGTGGTTCTGTGTCTGGGTCAACATCCATGTTGGGAGTTTGCTAGTAGATTATTACTGATTAGGTAGTCCATTAGTTGTAACTGCATGCACTTTTCCAGAATTTTTGATAGGGGTGACAAGATGGCTATTGGTCTATAGTTGGAGAATTCTTTTGAGGTGCCACCTTTGTGTATGGGAATGATGTAGGAAATTTTCTAGAGTTTGGGTATATATATATATATATATATATATATATATATATATATATATATATATATAGATATTGCTCTGTGATTGAATGGTTGATCAATAGAGAGATTGGGTAGGATATGGCATCAGCTGCAAACTTGAGATATTCATTGGGTAGCTCATCTATGGCAAGGATGTGGGCTTTATGTAACGAGTTTGGAGAGGTTTTAGAGAGAAAGAATAGGTGGTAGTTTCTGTTATATTTGGGATAGATAGTGCAGTTGCTCTGTTGTTACTCACCAGAGTTACTGTGGAGTTGATAAAGAATGAGTTGAACTGGGTAGCTAGAATATCCTTGGTATTTGTGGCAGTGGGATTTGGAGTTGAGGAGTGTCCTGGTAGTAAGATCTGTGTAATAGCTCCCCAGAAGTTTTGTGGGTTGTTTTGGTGCACTGCTGTATTCTGCTATAGTAGTTTTCTGTTTTTTGTTTGTTTGTTTGTTTTTTTTTTGACATTTTTGATCTTTTTTTGGATTTGTTTCTTTATTGTTAGTAGAAGTCTAAGGACACTTGGTTCTTTTTGCCCTGATATTGGAACTGTGCTTTGTCTCTTTGTTTGAGGAGTTACTTAGTTTTCTTTGTCAGCCATGGAGCATAGTTTGATTTTACTCAGATCTTTCTGAAGGGGGCTAGAATGTTTAGCATTTCAAGGAATTTGTTGGTAAAGTATGAGACATCTGAGTTAAGTTGAAGGTGTGATAATAGGGATTAGTCACGGTGCTGAAGGAGTGATTTAAAAGTAGGTACTGAAAAATCTTTTTTGTTCTGGACTAGTTTATATATAAAATTTTTAGGAGGACTGGGATGATGCCTTAATAGGTAGGTGATCACTAAGGCTATCTGGGAGGCACCCTGAATAATAGACTACTGAAGGCTTATTGGTTAAGGTCCAATCTAGAATTGAATGTTTACCACTGTTTTTATCCATCCTAGTGGGTGCATTTATCACTTGAGTGAATCCATACAGGTTTAAGAAGTTGGTGGGGTTGTCTGAAGAATAGGTACACCAGTCTGTATTAAAATCTCCAATTATTATGGCTTCTTGATTAAATGTGGAGGATGACCAGCTAAGAAGGTTCTCAAATATGGTTGAATTGTTACCAGGAGGGATATAGATTGAGATTATGATAATGTGTTTGTTTGGGTTGATTTTGAGATAGCAGGTCAGTATTTCTGCTTTATTGTTGGCTTGGGGAATTGATTGCATGTTTTCAAGTGTAAGAATGACTTTGCATAGTATAGTTATACCTCCTCCTCATTTCATTGCTCTGTCTAGTCTGTATATGTTGTACCCTGGAGGTAAAATTTCAGTGTCACTTATACGGGGTTTAGCCATTTCTGTTAAAACTGTTATATCTGGGGAATAAAATGACAGAGAAACATGAAATTCATGTATTTTATTTAGTAGGCATCTCAGATTCATATTGATGAATAGGATGTTGAAACTGTTATTTTTAGTAATGGTGTGGGGGTAAGTATGACTTGGAGTATAAGGTACTTGCTGTGTGGGCATTGGACCTCAGTTTGGGTGAATGTCACCACTTAGCTTAAGTTTAGGTTTTCTGTGGTGAAATAAGTGTGTGAGTTTAGGTGTTAATCTAGCATATTTATGGGTTAGATGTGGAGAGGATAGTATCTGAATGTATCTATATTTGAACAGTCCTGCCTTAGAGATATTAAAGAGGTATGGTGGTATGAAGACATCTGTAAAATAGGTATGAGGTGTAGTGGAAAAGGGATAGGTGGGAGAGTAAAACAGTGTAATTATGTGATTATGGAAATAGGTGAGATATAAGACTGTAAGTAAGCTAAGGATGGAGATATGCTGACGTAGCATTGCTATATCTATAATATGTTGTATGTAGCTAGTGAAGATTCAGTGAGTAAGTGGCATATGATTTTAAGTATTGCTTTAAGAGAAAGATTGAGGGACAGGCAGTGGAGTTAGAAGTGATAAGAAAGATAGTTGGTTACTCAGTAGATGAGTAATTGTAGGCTGTGATTGGAGAGATGAAAGTAGGGGGTGTGGTGTGGTTAGAATAATTGTAGGTGAAGTGGGTGTGGGTGAGAAATGGGGGTAGGATAGGGGACTGGACAGAGCCCGAGTTGAGCGTGGGTGAACAAAGCTGGCAAGACCTGGTCAGTCACATCATGCACCAAAAAACTATCAGTAAACAGTAGGATAAAAGGTAGGTGCAGAGTCACATAGAAGATTGTAATGACCAAGTGAAATACCAAGCATATTCTCTGTAAAGGAGGTGATTGAAGAGGGAATAGCAGTAAGCTGATTGATTAAGGTATGTATAAGTTTTATATATTTTCTTTTTTGTTTTCTTTCATTATATTTATGTATTGTCAATTGATTGAGGGCCAGATGAGGTATGAAGTACAGT
The DNA here is from genome assembly GCF_019279795.1 of Protopterus annectens. Classification (NCBI taxonomy): domain Eukaryota; kingdom Metazoa; phylum Chordata; order Ceratodontiformes; family Protopteridae; genus Protopterus; species Protopterus annectens. Next base: position 291,748,728 of record NC_056733.1, read on the forward strand.
AATTACCACAGACAATATGTCTCAGGTTAGAAATAGCTTGGTGAGGGAATCTAAACTGAAAGAGGGGAGAATTCAGCAGCTGTCATCCCTAATGGCATGCACTAACTCTAGCTTGTCAGAGCTTTAGTAACATTAGCTAGTGGCACTTTTAATGGAAGTTTAATTACATCAGCACCTACATATAAGTAACAGTAAGCCACAGTGATCAGTTATCAGCACCCATAATTTATTTGAGGAAGGGAGGCACAATTATCAATTGGTATGTGCTGTATGGGAACTATAAAAAAGAAAAGAGAGAGAAAATGCCATTAGAGGGGTTTATAGAGAGAAGAGGGAAGAAACCAGGACAGAATCCAAACACGACTAAGTTGATAACATGAACTCTATTACAGTATAACAGAATTGTCAGGCTTAACCTGCTATCATAAAGCACTACATCAGATCCATAACTCATAACTAACATAATAGCCATCTATATGTCCTATACACAAGCTGGAGTCTAACTAACATAGTAATAGCACTACTGCACTTACATAGCAAAAAAAATATAGACTTCTTTATATTCTATACATAGTGGAGCCTAGAAACAAAAGTTTGTATGCTGATGTTAGTGTAAGTACATAGTACAGAATGTTGAGTTAAAAAACATTAACAGTATTAGTATTGTATATGTAATTACAGCACACACTTCTGTTTGGAGGTTGTAAAACTATTTCTTGCTGCATTTGGTCATTGGAGTTCATTGTGGCTTTACAGTTCATTCGTCAGTCTGAACTTGTTTGCAACTGCATTGTGGTACTGCTGTGCAAAGTTATCAGAAGCAGGAATGTTGTAATATCATAGTTATTTATGATTACTATGAGTGGGTACTAGTAATATTTGTGAATACAGTACTATAATTCCATATAGCTCCTTGGATATAGTAACTTGAATTTAATTATCAAGCATGTTCTTCCAAGTTTACAACTTAATAGTAATCATATTACTAAACAGCAGCAAAAAATATTCCAAGAAATAAGCAGCCACAAAACATTACAAGAGATATTCAGTCAGAAATGTTCATTGGGGACAATTATTTAAACTGAAAAATATACTTACATTGAGAGTGGACAATCTAGGTAGAGGTTAAAAAATGAAGTCTGTAGCTCTTAGAACATATGTAACCATGCTCCAGATGTTAAATAAGGAGTGGGAGGTGCTTTACTGGCAAATCCTCTGAGAATTAATTGCAACAAAGGTTGCAAAAAGGTCCTGTTCAGTCACACCATGCACCAAAAAGCTATCAGTAAACAGTAGGATGAAAGGTAGGTGCAGAGTCACTTAGAAGATTGCAGCGACAAGGGGAAATGCCAAACACATTCACTGTATAGTAGGTGATTGAAGAGGGAATAGCAGTAGGCTGATTTATTATGTTAAGAATAAGTTTTATATATTTTCTTTTTTGTTTTCCTTCATTGTATTTATATATATATATATATATATATATATATATATATATATATATATATATATATATATATATTTATAGATAGTTAGAGATATAGATATATAGATATGTGCCAAGAGTATGTACATACATAAATATAAACACACAATATGTATGACTGTTTTTATGGCTACTCAATTTAACAGTGATCTGATGAAACCCAATGGGTGAAAGTGCTTTTTTTGATACACTTATGATTTCAGTTTTTATTTTAATTGTATTTTTATCTGCAATGTTTCTTTATCTCACATCTTTTCCAAGGTTACTAGAGTGGGTGCTGTTTTCTTGATTCATGTGCCTGTTGTCAGTCATGCATGCACAGACACACACACACACACACACACACACACACACACACACACACACACACTCCCTTCTTCACTTTAACTCTCTGTTTTTTTTTGTTTTCTTTTATTTCTTTATAGTATTTTAGTTTATCATTCCTTTTGGAAGGATCTTGTTGTCACTATGGTGCTAAATAAACTTTAGTGAAGGGAGTTTTATAACACGTCCCTGTCTGGAGACAAACTAGGAGTTATAAATTCAGTTTATTTAGACTTTGTTTTACTAGTACTCTTTCTGCTTCTTATTTTAGTTTGGATTGTAAAAAAATGACTTATGTTACATCATGGCAACTTTTAGCTGTAGGCTTGGCTCATCACTATGAATGAGGTTGTCAGTTATGATTTATGATCCTTTGCGCGTTTTATGTATGTATAATTTTCCACAGGTTAAAGCAGTTATTGAAAAATTGATCTGATGAAGTCCAGTTAGTGAATAAAGATACTTGTTACAAATTAAAGCTGAGTTATTCCTGTGATTCAGCATGTTTGAGTTTGTTTCTTTATTACCTTCATTGAAGAGAAATGAACATCTGAAGTTTTGGATTGTTTATTACTGTTGGTTACCTTTAAGTATTTTTATTTTTAATTTTTCACAAATAATAATGAAGTGAAGTCAGTCCTCTACCTTAATGTTGGGAACAGCTATCTCCTCTCATCTGTGTTGTGGTTTTTGAGTTCTAGAAGGGAGACATTGTGTTCTGTGCATGCCAAGGTTGTTCTAGGTCTAAGAAGTATTTGGATCTTATATAGTTAGTTTATGTATGAGAGGAATGAGAGATTCACTGTAGAGGGTGTTAAGTGTGAGGCATACTAATAGGAGGTCTGTTGTCTCACTTTTATTTGGAGCCAGTGATGCTCAAATTATGGGTATAGAAAAATGGGTACTTTTCGGTTACACCCCCTACCACGTGTCTCGCCTTATTCCTAAGAAGCATGATTATGTTGTTGTTTCAACTGACCTGTTCCCTCTTCTGTCTGCTTTTTTACCTTTTACTTGATCGGGTTGTTACATTATTGGCCTTTAAATTATTCTTGGAGTCAATGATTACTACACTCTTCAAAATAAGAAACCGCTTCTCTTTCTGACCCTCAGCTATGATTTTCAAACAGTGTTTCTGTGATGTTTACTGGTCGGAAATTGAGATCTGCTCTCATATGAGATTTCACTTCTGACAACACTTTTATTTTGTTTAGTGTGGTGCATTTCTTTATGCGTGGGCTTGGTACTACCCAACGCCCGTAACTCAAACAAGAAAAAGATTAACCTAAAACTTCTCAGCTGTTCACATTATCACAGAATGTCCATGTTTTGGCTCATGTTTATGATCTGTTTCTTGTAAAGTGTGTGGTTTTCTGCCATATTGTTGAGGATTGAAATCAGTAAATAATGACAGATTTCTGAGATTAAGACTTTATTCATTCATCATCACCTGGCAAGTGGTCGGGGTGTCACTTTGACAGTGACGATCATCTACAGCCAAGGTTCACACCACTGGGTGGCTAGCATACCTTTCAGAAAATGCACAATGCAAATCCCGTTATTCTACCAACTTTCTACCTGTATATCAGTGTTTACAAATGACTACATTTTTGGATACTTGTCCCCAATTGTTTTTAACTTTGTCCAGAATTCTTTTATAGAGAGGTTAAGGAGTTTGCGGTTACCATTTTCGTATTCGGAACTGTTCAGAGCTGGGTTATCATGTCCTCCTGCTGTCATGTAAGACAAAAACATTAACCACACACTACTTTGGACTTGTTCCAGTTACTACTTTTATTCCGAGACTCATTACTCGGATTGGCACCTTTCTTTTTCGAAACTGGCATTTGATTTGGACCATAAATCCCAACTTGTTAGAGCAACAAATCTGGAGAAAGCCTAAAATAACGAGGGGGAAAAAGCCACAAAAATACGGGCAGATTTTAAATATTTCTGTAATAAACTTAGTTGCTAGAATAGCGGGGTTGTGTTACCATGCATTTCTGAATTATTTCAATCCTCAGTGATTTGCCTTTTCAAACTGATCCATCTTACTTACTTTTAAGGAACGGCATCCAATTTCTTTTTACATCATATTTGTCAGTGCTGTAGGAAAGAAAGCAATCCAGACTGGCGAGGAAATATCTGCAAAACACAGCACCGCGAAGTGGTAGGAATTAACGGAAAACTACAGAAAAATGAATCTACATGTTTTGTTTCAGAGTGCATGTCTTTGAATTATTTAACAGAGGCATAAACTAGTAATAGTAGGGCATATTCTAATTGGAGCTGGAGAATATTCTTACCTGTTGCATTCTTTCCTACTGGGGTAAGGAATTTTGAGATTTAGTATCAACCAAAACATATGGATAAAGAGTCATGTTACCTACATTTATGTAGCTGTAGGTATTTTAATTTCAGCATGTCCCCCTATAGGATCCATAATAGCACTTGTTTGAAGCTACACTTACAGCAATCTCAACATATACCCCCTTCGACAATTTGATATTTCAGCATTTTAAAACCACAAGCAAAGTCACCAACACACACCTAATACAAAAACAAGGTGACTTGGTCTAAGGTGCATTAATCCAGCAAAGAGTATATGTCAATATTTTGCTATTTTGTATTATGTTTTTAATAGATCTATTTTCAGTTGAGTATCAACACTTTCACTATATATACATATGTGTATATATATATATATATATATATATATATATATATATATATATATATATATGTATATATATATATATATATATATATATATATATATATATATAGATATAGATATGGGTCTACTTTGTTTCATTGAAAGCTCATTTCACTGAATTTCAAATCAGCCTGACCAAATCGCTGAAAGCTCAAATTACTTTAAATTCATTCCACCGAATCTCATTTCACTGAAGTGAAGAACTGGCACTGTGTACAGTCCTGTAAGGTAAGTGAAAGGTATATGCCCTTTTACCCACTGTAGTGCAATCCTGGAGTTAGTATATATAGTTAGGGGCAGTGTGGGAGGGGCACAGATCCCCACATTGGTGGGTTGGGGGCATACCCCTTAGTTTGTGCATATATTGTTTTCTGGAAAGAGTTAGTCATTGGTGTTGTAAGTATGCATGTCTATGGTTTAAAATGCATTGTTTTGAAACTTTTGGTGAAATATAATATAAAACCAAAGTAGGTAGAGTACTACATGACCCACACCCCCAATATGGGGGGGGGGCTTTGCCCCCCACACCCAAACTATATATACTAACTCCAGGATCGCACTACAATGGGGAAAAGGGCATATACCTTTTACTTGCTTTACAGTACTCTACACAGTGCCAGTACTTTACTTCAGTGAAATGAGATTCAGTGAAATGAGTTTTCAGTAATTTGAGCTTTCAGCAATTTGGTTAAGGTAAATTCAAATTCAGTAAAATGAGCTTTCAATGAAATATATATATATATATATATATATGTATATATACATATGTGTGTGTGTGTGTGTGTGTATACATGTATATGTAAATATAGATATAGATAGCTACATAAATATGTAACTAGATATAGCTAGATAAATGTAGATGCATAAATAGTTATGCATATATATATATATATATATATATATATATATATATATATATATATATACTGTATGCATGTAAACGTATCAAGCAGGCTGAAAGACCAAGGAAAAGCATGGGAACAGGACAGAGTGGAAAAAAGTGGAGGCTGAGATCTGGGTGAGATTTTTAAGTGGTGTAGTATGTATTTGGTTTAAGAACTTTTACTATGGAGGAAGAAATGGAATTTTCCAAAAAACTAAGGTGAAACATGTAGTTAATACATTTAAGGGTATTGAGAATCCCCTGTTTATAAGTTCATAGGTTCATAGGTGTGTACTAGGCTAATGGCCCTCGAGCATATATAAGCCTAGACCAAGAAGATTCCCTGGCATCATGCCACCCAAAGTTAGTTCCCAAGGCAAACAATTGTAATTAATTCTTCTCTTTCACAATTTCCTTTTCACCCATGTCCTTTTAATTTTTCTGGTTTTGAAGATGCTGACATTCACTATACAGTCACTTTCTGTTCCTTTTTCATATCAAGATACACATCAGCATTTAACCAGATTCAACTTGAGACTTGGTCTTGAATGAGAACACCCCAACAACCTACCCTTAAGGATGTTATCTTTTAAGCCAGGAGCTATCATGAACCAGAACACTTTGCTTCTAAGAAGGCAAGCCATCGTTAGCCATCTCAACAAAACCACTGGCCTTTTGAGCAGGTGATCTGAAGCAGACTCTCTTATTTACTAGTCTACCTAGATTACAAGATAATACCATTTGGCCACCTTATATCAAATAGTCAATGTAGGTCCTTCAGAAGAAGTAGGGAAAGAGTTTTCTTCTCATTCACAGAAATCTTTAAGGTTCCTTTACCATCTGCCTTACATGCTTCACTATCATACAGACTAAATGGACAAGATTTTAGAAAAACGTGCCTCCTTGCCTGAGTGTTTGGGAATGTAGCACTAGATAAAAAAGGTTGCTTTGAATAATATTTGTATTTGCATTACTTGCATCCATGTGGAGCCGCTTAATTTTTCATGATGTGTTGCTGAAGTTTGCATGGGTTCCTGAATTAGGTTTTTCTCCATTCATGTGGACATGAGCAAAATATCTCCATTTTAATAATAGGGTGTTTTGGAAATCCATCTAAGAGGTCATATGGGCTTCCATAGAGGGGATTAAGTGCTGTTCATTGTGAAGCACTTAACTTTAAAAATGGTGCTAGATCTCAATAGAGTTTGTCTATGTGATTACTCTTTTTTTGTTCACTAGCACTCTCTTGCCAAATCCCTAAGGAGCCCTTCAGGTTTCTCAAACCACAGCAGTCATGAACATCAAATGGCAATTAAAGAATGGATTCTCCAAGATGTCTCAAGCCTAGAAAACTCTACCTGAAGACAGATGGATTGTAGATGACATCCAAAGAATTAAATCTCCTTGAGTATGTCAAAAATGGCCTTAGCGTATCCTTTTCTGCTTCATAGGTTCATAGGTGTCTACTAATCTAACAACCACAGGGGCCTTAATAAGCCTAACCATGCATATAAAGTGTATCCCATGAGTTATTGTGCCCTAGATGCCATTTTAAAGGGTGCATGGTAGGGCATTATTAATGCTTGCCTCTGTCCATCAGAGACACAAGTGTCTAACGAGGGGTTAATTTCTGATTTCCCATCCACTGGCCCAGGTTGTGCTTGAATAGGATTAGGGAAGGGCTCTGCTTTACATGGATGAGAAGCCTATTCCAGTAAATGGGAATTATCTGCGATACATTCCTGTCCCTCCAACATGTCCTACTTAATTGATAAGGAAAGTTGAAACCTTTAGCTTGAGCAGGAGTCACGGATGCCTTGTGTGTCAGGCACAAATCACCACTCAGCAGTTTGTAGGAAACTGAGTATAAAAATAGGACTTTGAGGAGCTCTGCATAGGACATTATGTTTATTCCCTGAATTCTTTTTGAGTAACCTCTGTGGATGTTCCAACTATTGTATGTGCTTGGTGAGGTACATATCAAAGGAGGCATTATACTGAGTGATAGGTTTGTTGAGAGCTGAATATAGTGGCACAATGACTTCCTTCCCTGGACCTAGATGCCATGCCCTTACTTATAAGTTGAGTGACATAGAATGGTTTTCTTACTGCATTAAACACATGTCAAGTGACAAGCCAGGTTACTATCTACATAATTCCCCAAATCCCTACAAACTGTGTCTATTTTTATGGGTCATTTCTCTGTGCTAAAGCTCCTTCTGAGATATTAGCATGGGGGAAGGGTTCTATGATTGCCCCTAGCTTGCAATCATCTGCAAACTTGGTAAGCCAGAAGCCTTTAACATTGGCCTTGACTTCTGATAAAGCAGCATAGTCTGTCAACCATATCTGTTCAGACTGATAAATATTGTACTCCCTTCAAATGACACCAAAAACTAAGCTAGTTATTTAAGTCAATTATCTTCTGTTCATATTGTGGCATCATCCTTGGAGAAGGTACAATGCTCATACGAGCTTGGAACACATAGTCTGAGAGCTCAATCATGTCTCTCTTCATATATTGCTGGGAGGTATGTCTTAGGTTGTTTACACCCACATGAACTATGGCAAACTGGAACTTGTGGTTCAATGAACTGAATGTTTGCATGATCTGGCAGATCCTGGCTCCTGAAAAACAACTGACTGTGACTCTGTCCTTACTCAGCCTACTGAGTGGGACATCAGTATGACTCACAATAGATTCTCATATGAACCAAATATTGGGTTGTGTGGTATTTGCCCTTTGGGCTTAGAACCTGAGATGCTGTGAGATGTGGCTGTATGTGTCATGGTGGGTGCTGTTTTGGTAGAGGGCTTTTCAGGTTGCTGAAGATACTTATTGTAATTACAATGTGTGGGAGGCCTTTAGGGTTTCAGATGACTACATTAAAGAGCCTTAGAATATGTAGGTCTGTGTGTCTTGTCCATATTATGTGTGGTGGGTGTAGTGTGTGTACCTCTGCTAACCTGTTTGGTATTATAAGTGCTTTTATGTGAGATCCTTGCCTCTAGTGACATTGTGTAACTACACCTCTCACATACCATATCTGTTTAAGAATAAGGTGGCGGTCAGTAAACATGAGATAATTGTTACATCACCTCAGGATGCCCATTTCCACCAAACTGACAGCAGAGTTAGGAGAAAGGTGCATAACTATGGCTACAGATCCTTATTACATGATCTACAGGGAGGATGGTACATGAGGGTTTAACAGCTGACTAACTATTATAAGATTAAGCTCAAAGGGAGGTGCTCCTCAATGTGCAAATTAGTTGTTTGTGCAACTAAGTTCTGAGGAAATTTCAGAAGTATTTTTCTATGGACAATTTCAATTCTAAGTGCCTACATCAATACAGACCACTGCTAATCAATTCCAAGCCTTGAACAAGCAATATGCCTTTATATGGGCTCAGAAAACCAGCAAATAAGAAAAATGGCCCTCTGGCAAATCACAGTAAGCGCACTCAAAGGTTTCCTCAGTGATTTTAGCACAGAATGAGACAAAGCTGTTTTCCACTTTCACTAGAGCGCAGACCTAATTTTTCTAACTTTAAATCACTAAAAGAGTCTGAAAGTGCAATAAATAATCAACTTAAACAGTAATCCAAGCTAAAAGTGCAAGAAAAATGCAATTTACACAGTAACTCAAGCAAAACAAATTTAAAATAGGCAGGAATGCAGAACTAAAAAGTTTAAATACAGTTTTATATACAAAGAATAGTATGAAACAGATATGTTTTTCCAGTCTTCTGCTGGATATTGTCCCCACCCTTGTCCAGATTGAACTGCTTTTACAGACTTCATCTCTTGAAACACTATCAGGTATGGCAGAACATCATGGTGCTCTTAAACTATGTGTCACAAGCTGGTATGTGCCTATGACTGAGCAGCATTCTACTTTCGCCAAGGATGATATCCTCATATGAATGGAAGATTATTGACTAGTAATTGGCTTAATTTTTAGTGTCATTCTGAAGGGACACAATTTTTGTCAGCATGGGAGGACATGGTTAATAAATCATGACAAGGATGGTCTGCATCTGTTCTCTTTAGGTGTTTGAATATTGGCTAAAACATTGCCTTCCCCATGTAGCCTTTTTTTCAGACACTGTCAAACTGACAAACCTCCCAACATAGCAAAATCTACCCAAGGAGATCTAAAGGTGTTCAGTATCAGGAGTCTAAAGAAGAAACCCCACTCCTTGCAAACTCCCCTTACCCTGGAGAATGTAGATGTCTATGCAGTTACTGAAACATAGTTTAAAGCCACAAAGATTAGCCTAACAGTGCACAGCTATAATGCCTTCCACACAGTTATACCAGTTACTGCACAGGATGGGACAAAATGTGGAGGTGTCTCAATACGCTAAACAAGAAACATTCTAGCCACTATTACAGACAGAAGTGTCTCAATTTAGCTTATTTTGCACCTTAGTAGTGCAGGTATTAAACGGAGGCACAGTCAGGGAGTGCAGAGGTTGAATCTGACACAGAGGTTGACATCCAGCCACATTACAGTCGCAATTTACATCAAAAACAAGCATTCCTCAAAGCTGGTCAAACAAACTTAAGTTTCTCCTCATCTGAATTACCAACTGCATCATCCAATCACATATCCTTACAAGGCATAGGTCCCCTCTAAGACCTAGGAAACTTAGAATACATATTTAACATACTGGAGACATTCCCCATTCAACCCAACACTATATTCATGACAGACTGTAATTGCCCCTCTATAAACTGGGAATCATACATGACCCCAAACATGCAGACTCAGAGATTTCTGTACTTTGTAAACATAAACACCCTGGACCAACTAGTATGTACACTCACTGAGGCAGTAATATTTTTGAAATGATCATCACAAACATGGGAGAACATTGCATCACCCTTATGCAGTGTCTTCACTGGTCAGGTCACACCATAAAGCTGCCTCCTTTGAAATAAAAATAAAACCTAGTATCACAGCCAGTCATGGACCTTTTAGGAATTATTTTAAAGCAAACTTCCTACTATTAAGTGACACCTTGACAAAATTTCAAGACCCCCCCCAACCCTGGGAACACCTCTGCCTATGCAAAATTGTTCGATGAAACCCTGTACGATTATGTTAATTGCTGTTTAGAAATGGCTGTACCTTTCTAGGAATAAGTACAGGAACATTTAAAAAACAAGCCACCCTGGGGGATTCCCAACATCAATAGGTTTTATAACAAAAGGAAGAAACTCATGGCAAATATTAGGAAGTGCAATGCCAGAAAAAACTCCCTCATCTATCTAAACAAACAACTGAGGGATTTATTCCAGTCTAATGAAGCCAAATTTTGGGTAAAAATGGCCTTCAAGGCCAAGAGCAATCCCAAGGCATTCTTCCGCTATGTCTGCAACCGCAAAGACAATGCACAACAATGTGTTGAACTAGTTGTAAATGGAGTCACATATACTTAGCCAGAACACTGCATTGATGGGCCTCAATAATATTGCTGGATGCCTCCTTTAGTAACATGAAACATGACCTTCCAGAAATACTAGAGTCACTATTTAATCATAGTCTCTAAACAGGCTTTAGTACAAGTGAACAAAGGACTTCAGCTGTCATCCCTCTGTTCAAGGCCATCTACAGACCCATAAATCTGACAAGCTTCATATGAAAACTATGGAAAGAATTATTGTGAAAATGATAAATAATGGCATATGAAGCCTTCAGTCACTGACTCCAACTCAGTTTGGTTTTATCAAGGCAGGTCATGCCTACTAAACTTGATGGACTTCTTCAAGAAGGTCAACAAAGCAATGGTCAAGGGCAAAATGATGTATACTGCCAACCTTGATGTGGTCAGAGCATTCAACATAATACTCCACTAAGGCATTGTAGACAAACTCCCCAAATTAGGTATAAGTACCCTAGGTCATCCACTGGATAATAAACGAGCTCACAGATAGGAGCCAAGAAGTTAGGATAGGGAAGTCTACCTCTGCAAAGAGGCCAGTCACTAGTGGAGTTCCTCAATGCTCAGTGATGAGGCTACTCCTTTTTGGCATCTACTTCTATAAACTCAAGGCCAGCATCAAGGGCATCTGGCTGACCATGTTTGCAGATAATTGTAAACTAGACATAGTCATAGAATGCTCCAAAGATCCCATTACCATCCAAGAAGGCATGAAACAGACTAATAACTGGTGCTAGAGCTATTGTCTAAAACTCAATGTTAAGAAATGCATAGTAATATCCTTTGTGAAGGCAACTACTTCTGGAAACTACTACATCGATGATACACCTCTTTGAGTAGATCCAGTGGTCATGGATTCCTTGCCTTTGACAATCATGCACCAATTGTAGTAAGGAACTCATTCTACGTAAGCTTCTAAATGCTCCATAAGAGACATCATTTCTTTCAGAGTATGATTTATTTCTTTCCATGGCTTTAGTCTAAGGAGTCAGCATAAGGTGAGAAAACGGTAACAGTTTGAAATGTAGGGGCCCGCTATAGCTAGTCATGTAATGCTGAGACTGAATGGACGAATATCCGGACTTATATATGCCAGGTTTGAGACTGCCTTCTCTCAGAATATTTCCTTTCTCCAACATATGGTAATCTTGGACTTTGGATACACACTCACAAACAGACACACACACAGACGTGTGCGCGTGCGCGCGCGCACGTGTGTGTGTGTGTGTGTGTGTGTGTGTGTGTGTGTGTATATATATATATATATATATATATATATATATATATATATATCAGTTTGGTAGATGTGGGGGTGCAGGGGGACTTGCCACCTGCAAAAAAAGAAGTTTTTAGTTAAAGAGTGATGTTCAATATTTGCTCTTCTCCTGCATTTTTCATCTTTGCTGTTTGTTGGAACTCTACATTTCAGGTACTAACATTTCAATGAGGAGTAGAGGGAAGTTGTTCCTACTTTCATTCCAAGTCATAACCATTTTTGGTTCTAGAGGTCAAGTGCTGGACCTTTATTCTTTTGCAGAGGCTTGTGGAACTCAGCGTATTTGCTTTCTGGCTGAAAGCTCAGGGTCCATACCTTCATCTTCTTCTTCTCCATCTATCTGTTAGAACTTAAGTAGTTGTAGTTTTTGTGGCTCCTTTAAATAATCTCAATACATGGGTCTTTAAATCAAGTGCCAGTGACTTGCAGCTGTAGACTGACCAGTTTCTTCATTACTTGTTTCGCACTATAAACTCTTGTCACCAATTTGGTTCTTTCTTTGCAATCTGTTTCTGGGTTACCCTCTCATAATGCCATGTCAGAGGGAGCACTCATATCAGATGATTTGATGGAGGGTTACAGACTGTACAAGGTGTCAGCAGTGATCTACGTCTCTGGAGTATGACAAAGAATCTCTCCATAACAATTTTCTTCAATGTGAGCAGTTATGTCTAAGTCTAGGCGACCATGAATATCTGTTGAAGCATGAAGCTTTGGTGATAATGTCAGACAATCAGAAGTTAGTGTGATATTTGAAAAGGCATTGTTTGACTCACTCTAACCCCCCACTGTAGATAAGTGATCTATGTTGTACCACTTCATGACAGATAATACTGGTGTTGATCTACATCCTAGGAGGACATAAATGCTTTGCAACACCTTGAGCTATAGTGACAACACAGTGATGGATTTCTGGATAAATCTATACATTTCCCAACTCTTTTATGGGATTGGGACATTCAGGATGTCGGTCTACTCCTAGTCACTGAACAATGTCATTACTATCCAGTCTCTGCTATATAGAAAAGCACAAACAAGAATCATCTTTTGTGTATTCAGCATTTTGACTTGATATATTTCAGTAAGTTTTATTTACAAATATCTAATTCATCCTTATCTCATAATGGTGATATTAGCAGAGATGTTTTAGGTTCCTCCAGAGTTTGTATATATGAAATCTAATATCATTATTAGATACAATTAGTGAACTTTTGAAACTCTTTCCCTCTCCGTGTGAAAACCTGTCACCTGCAATTATATCTATTTAATTTTCAGAATTTGTGGAGAACATTACAGAGGTTCTTGACATAGCCCGAAAAAAATTGTATTAGTGCTTTTTACAAAGAGAAGTGAAATGTTTTCCTTATTTGTGGGTTAACTTGCCCCCTTTCATACCATTTATACCTTTGTGAACATACATACCTTATTTTACATGGCACTTTGATATGAATTCCATTTAGTCCACTAACGATACTCATGTTTCAGGCATCTCAGGATTCCTTTGTTCCTATGAAAACATAACTAGTATAGTCTAAAACAATTTCTGAAAATCATTTTTCATTGTAAGTCTCAGGTGAATAACCCTTTTTCACCTAAGATCTGAAATGTATGACTCTTTGAACCAAGTTGCTAGTTGATTATGAAGATCCTGTTTTTGAAGACACCGTTTCTGATCACCATTATCCTCATGCGTCTGATCTCAGAACTGCAAGGCATTATGTATAAAGAAACCCATCTGGAGTCTGAGAAAGAAGGGAGTCTCTCTTTGAAAGTTTAATTTGTTTTTCATAAGAGGAACGTTCCAGTATTTCCTTATACAGTCTACACAACGTCTGTCTTTATCATGGAAGTCCAGAATAGAATTTAGTGGTCACTGCTATTTTATCTTAGAAGAGCAAACATAAATAGGAGGACAGGTCATTTGTCTGTTTTCTTCTCATTTAGCACAGGTTTCCATCTGGCTAAACAAACCTTCTCTATGCAGCTTGTAATTATAATATATTGTATGGGATCCTGGTGGTCTTTCCTCATTTTAGGAGGTCTCTCTGGGAGAGATATTGCAAGTATGAGTATTGATCACATTAAATAGTCTTCAAGAATTTTCTACAAATTAATGATTTTTCTTACACTCTCTTAGTCTTATTTTATTGATTATTTCTCTTCTACAGTGGATATACCCTTCAGGTTTGTAGATATTAATGATTATTTTATTTTATTGAGGGTGGAACCTGGTTCAAAAAAGAATCAAGAACTGAAGGTTAATTGGTGGATTCAGCCTTAAAATTTCATTATAGCTCTCAACCAGTCAGAGGCAAATCTCAACAGAATCATGGACAAATCCTCAAATAATCAGGGACAATCAGGGACATTTTTTAAATATTTGTACTATTAACTTGAAACATTTGCAGAATAAGAGAATGTGGATTAATATAGATTTTCTGATGTCAAACGTTTATAACTCTGAATTACTATCCTTATTTATTAAGGGCAATTCACCACCTTTTCTTCAGCAGTCACCAGTTTTAAGAGGGATTAAGAGGGACAGACCTAAAATCGGAGTCTAAATCAGGGACATCCCTGAAGATCATGGACAGTTGAGAGGTCTGCCTAATAGGGACATTAGTTGTGGTCCAAATAGGAAAATCTAATGATCACAGGGTTTAGAAATGTGAACAGCCATGTCAGGTGATCCAGGAAGTATGTTTCAAAGTATTTACCCACTATAGACCAAATGCTGTAATTGATACTCAAATGTCTGTATTACACATACTTAATATACAGTACAAATAGTACAGCATGGAGGTAGTGCACCAAGAGCTGAAATATTCAGAAAATCATTTTTATATACCATAGACAATTCTTGCATTACATGTTCCTTAACAAAGTGCTGAACTGCCTAATATGATCTTTGAGAAACACTCTCTCTTTTTACTCTGAGGTGGGGTAATGCCTCAGTGAATATTTTATGAAATATTCAGAGGCCCTTAAATCTACTATTCCGCGGTGGTACAGCGGTAGCGTTGTTACCTCACAGCAAGAGGTTCTCCCGTTTGATTCTCGGCTTGACTTGGGAGTGCCTTCTGTGTGGAGTCTGCATGTCCTCACCGCGGTTTGGTAGTGTTCGAAAGACATGCGTGTGTAAATGGGCGTGCCTTCGTTGAAGGTTGGGTGTCGAGCTGGCACCTCGGCGTTTCGTAAAAAAATCTACTGCCAATCATTAGTGGACCGGAGTTCCGCTGCGGTGACCCCTTACCGGGAAAAGCCGAAAGACAACAACATTCAGAGGCCCTTAAATGATAGGGTATTTCAGTGGAGACACAGTTAGAGAAAAAGAAAACATTTAATACTAAAATACCAAGTAGTAATTAACAGAGAAGATGTCAGCATCACTTTTGATAGTGAGCACGGGTTGAAATTACACACCTACTTCAAAGAAAATATTTTTTATTAAATAACAGCAACATACTCCATTTAAAGTGTTCAAGATGATGGACTGTCTATGGATTCTCTATGATATCTCAAAACATCTGAGATTGCATAACAACAGCCTGGCAACAGCTACTTATTGCTGACAGGTCAAGCAGGAAAACACTGTAACCTAAGGACATAATCTTGTCTAGTTATGAATGACATAAACAGAAAACATTCAAAAAGTGATTTTTTTAATGGGTAAGCCTCCTTCACTCCATTACTTTATTATTCACACTCAGAGGCCATTGCACCATAGAGATGATATGATCGCTGACATGTAGTTAAAAACCTGGCTCATATTTTATTTGTGAAGCTTTATGTTGGGACCACTATAACTCAAGCAATAACATGTCAGTCATAAAAAAGCAAGCAATGGTAGGTGCTCAACAGCATTCTTAAGCTATTTTGCTTGAGTAATAATGATATGACCACCCGTGTAATAAACAGTGGACTGCAAGCCTTACAAGGACTGCATGCACAGAAAAGAGCTATTTAATGTAAAAAGTCTCTATAGCATGCAGTCTGCAGCTTTCCAGCGCATCAGATCCAAACTGCTGCTTTGGAACAGTGCATGCTATTATACAAGCTAGAAAAAGCCACCAGTAGTCTGAAGTTTAGAGAAGATGGTAGAAACACTGTAGACACCCTAATGCCACTGTGCAATGGATATAAAGCAGTAGGTATGCATTCAGCAGAGCATTTCATTGCTATCACACCATACATTATGTTAGATCTACCTCCAGTGGACAAACAGAAGAAGCTTTGACTGTGAGCCATATTACCTTAGTTAGTGGCATGGGTTATGGGGGTGGGCATTATTGGCCTACACAACCTCGAGGGGGGGAAGAAGGCAGCTGTGGCTCGTCTATTAGGTGACACTTGGGGGAATAGAATATAAGTTGCACTTGTGGAGTAAAGACCTGCTGAGAACATCCTGCTCACTGTTCAGTGCACTTAACATGCCCATGGAACACCGTAAAGGCACATCCACTTCCCTTGTAATCAGTTACCTATGGTAGAGTTAAGGAAGCTGACAAGGGGCTTAGAAGTTTTGGGGAATGGAGAAGAAGTCTTCCTGGTTTACTGACTGACCTGGTCTTTCAACTTCACCCTTCCCTTACAGAAGTACAAGACTGGTGTGTGCTCTATCTGGGAAACAAATGGACCATTCAGCTCTCTCCCTTGGGAACAGATGGACCTTAGCTGATAAGGTGCAATACTTCTCAGGATGGAAGGAGCTTGATGTACCTGCCCTAGGGCACTCAGTCGTTCAGGAAGAATGAATGGAACAAATGGGGAAACGTACAGGAGCCACTATACAAGTCAACCAGACAAGAAAAAAAAAACATTCATTATATCACTGAGCTGTTTCTGTAAATGTAGTATCATAGCCAAAGTGGGTGTGCAAATGGAGTGTGATGGTATATTAAGGGATTAACATTATGTATCTTCCATAGTACTGGTTCAAGACCTTGTGCGGAGCAAGAAAATGTATATATTTCTTTAGTCTATAACTGGTCTAGAACCTTTATTCCAGTTTTATTCTACTGCTTATTAAAATATTTCACTGATAAATACTGATTCTTCTATTGAGGGTTCATATTTTTCCTTCATGTAACATGTTGGGTTCTTGTGCCTTCCCTTGTACGATGAATCAGTTAGTTTTTCTGAAACAACTAGCTCAATAGTTCCTTTCTTCTTACATTATCACCTTGGTAAGGAATGTGATTGACGTTGGGAGGGTGGCTTAATGGCTAAGGTGTTTACCTTACAAACACAAGGTGCAGGGTTTGAGTCTCACAAGGGGATAATTCACTAGGCTTAGAATGGCTCGCAAGGGCAGTTAGCTTAGTACTAAACTATGAACTATGAACCTAACTAAAAGGGGAAATTGTAATAAAAATTCAAATGAAATTACTGCTACTGTAAAGGAGGATTCCTGCCTTCTTGCACACGGAGACATGTAGAGAAAGAGAGAAAGCTGTCTTGGTCAGTACAGTACTAACTACATTATTAACCACAGTAATAACTATAATAATAACATAAATGCAGTGCTCTAGGGATGGTGAATTGCACAATAGACACATAGAATTGTTTGGACTGCTGGACAGGTACATGGCCACACCTGCTTAACTTTCCCAGTGTGTTCTAAGTACAGCTGTTCTTTGCATATAGGAGTCATATTTCTGCTGGGACACTGGTAGCTAAATAACTTTTACTAGTCATTGCTTATTCTAACCATTTATAGCACTTTTTTATTGTCTGCTGCCTACTATTGTTCACTTTATTTTATTGCTATAAACTAATCTGCACTGTTGTACTGAAATTGTCTGTCTTACAGGGCCTGTTAAATCACTTTTGTTACTGTCACACTGTAAAGCTTTTTTAGCTAGTTTCACTGTGTGAAAGGTATTAACTGGAAATTTTCTCTCTTTGTTGAGCATCTGTTTGTTTGTTCTGATTTCCTGCCAAACAGTGTATCATATAACTGATTTGTTTGCAGTTAAATGCATTCTCTAGAGTCTCATTGCTCCTTTATCTGTTTAAAACTTCCATTTAGTGTCTCACTGCTGCTTTTCTGCTGTGATAAACATTTCTGTAGTGTTTTCTGCCTAAAATAGTGTAGCTAGTAGCTGTAGCATACTTTATACTTGGTAGCTTTGCAGGTGCCCGCTCCTAGTGTAAATTTGATCTGAAATAATCCTACCAGTGTAGTGTCATTAGCTCATTCTACCTAATACAGATAGAACATTTGGGAAGGTCAACCCCCTTACTTTATTAACCTTGAATTATCTCCTTTCTCCCTTTCCACTTTACTAAAGAAACTTTATTTAGCTGCTTTTATAGAATTTGTGTTTCCTCTTCCTACTCTATCACTTCATCTTGGATTTTCTGCTACTTGTTCTCTAAAGTGTTCAATTGCATCTTCTCTGCTGCATTTATTACTGCTTGTTTTTAGCCTGTTTAAATTTTAAGTGTTATTCTAAGTCTCTTAGTTTTAGTTTAAACACTTGGGCTTTAGGCCTACCCGTTAGCTCTCCCTGGCCTCACTCCCTCAGATTCTAACAAATATGGATGGACAATTTCCTATGGTTTCTCCTGCCAGCCTTGTTGATATGGGCATCCCGAGACAGTGTAGCATCTGCCTCATGTACATGGACAACCATCTACTACTACCACCTACGAACACAATTTGTGAGAGATGCAATCACATAAAGAAGCTAGAGTCTATGCTCTCTCGCACACAAGCCAGTATATCTGGCATTGATAAGGTTGTCAACACAATCACTAGACCTCAAACACCACCCACAACTACATAACACACATCCACATATGCGGAGGTTCTCAGCAAAAACAAACACAAACAAAGGAGACCTCACAGGCAAAAATACACGAGAACTCCACAACCCTCCACACCACATACCATGCATAGTCCACACACCAGTGTCTCACAACCACATAGGAGACTCCATTGTGAGACACACAGATGTGCCTCTCACAAGGCTGGATAAGGAGGAAGTCATCGTTAGGTGTTTGCCAGGTGCCAGAATCCACCATATCACATACACACACACACACACACACACACACACACACACACACACACACACACACACACACACACAAGTTTCTCAATAACAGGTACTGTTATGACTCTGTCATAGTCCATGTTGGCCTGAATGACTTGAGATGTACCTCCCTGGACTATACGAAGAGAAACACGATTGAGCTCGCTGAATATGTGTCCCAGGCAGGTATGTCCCTAGCCTTAATCAGCATTGTACCATCACCCAGAATGATGCCTCAATGCAAACAGAAAATGATTGACTTTAACAATTGGCTTAGTTTCTGGTGTCATTCCTGGGGGATCCAGTGTCTGACAGCCTGGGAAGATATGATCGACAGACCATGATGCTTTGCTAGAGATGGCCTGCATCTGTCTCACTTGTGCTTCAGGCTTCTGGCAAAGGCTCTTGCCTCCCCCATAGTGCCTTTTTTAGGAAAAGTCATGAGGTCAAAACTACCAACATAAAAATCTCAACAAAACACAAATTAAAGGTCATGCTGCTAAATGCCAGGAGTCCAAACATGGAACGGCACTTATTGCAAGCATTCTCAACCCTGGAAGATGCTGACATTTGTGCAGTCACAGAAGCCTGGTTCAAAGCTATGGAGAGCACCCCAGCCTTACCTGGTTACTCATCCTATCATACATTCAGACCCCAAAATGTGAACAGCAAAGCCAAAGGTGGTGGAGTTTCAATATATATTAAAGACACACACACACCTCCAGGCTGGTCAAACAGTATGACACACAGGAGACACTCCAAGTGCAGTTAACCTTTGACAAGACTCCTACTCAAATTGTAGCTAGCTACAGGCCCCCAAATTTGACTCGAGCTGCCCCCTCCACCTAGCTGGACCTCTTCAAATCTATCAAGATTCAACCCTTTACCTTGATCTTGGGTGACTTTAATTACCCAACCATAGGTTCATACTAGGCTATCTGCCCTAGGGCATTTATAAGCCTAGCCAGAGTGTGTTTGGCTTTCGCCACCCATTTTAAATTAATTTTGCTATGCCCTTTTTCGAGGTTAGTATACTGTGCCTCTGTCTAACAGTGACACTGAAGTGATACCCGGGGTAAACCTACGATCCCTCATCCACTCATCAAGATTCCTCTTGAAGAGAGTCAATGAGGGACTCTGCCTAACCTGGACTGGGATTTTATTCCAGAGTGAAGGGAGCCTCTGGGTTATGAATCTGTCCCTCCAGCATGTCCTATTTATTTCAGTGCTGAGGTTCAAGTCTCTCGAGTGCGTAGCTCGATGGGATTTGGATTTTCTGAGGTGCAGCATGTCCATTAATTCCAAGTTGGACATGGCTTTATACGTCAGGCACAGATCGCCTCTGAGCAGGTGGTATGCCACTGAGTAGAGCTGGAGTTTCTTTAACTGGGCAGCATATGGCATCTGTTTGAGCCCTTTGATCCTCTTGGTGAGGTACTTTTGGGTTTCCAGTTGCTGCAGGTGTCTGGTAAGGTACATCCCAAAAGGGGCATTGTACTCAATTATGGGCCTGATGAGGGATGAGTAAAGAGGCACGATGACCTCCCCTGATCTAGATGTGAATCCCTTCATGATTAGGTGGGCTATATAAAATGTTTTTCTAACCACTTTGGCTACGTGGTTGTCAAATGAGAGATTGTTATCAACTTGGGTCCCCAGGTCCCTAATTACTTCTTCCATACTTAATGGATTACCACCTATGTGGTAATTTGTGGGCACTTTGTTTTTGCCAAAGGGGATGACTATACACTTTTTGGTGTTTAGCTTGAGGCCATGGCTCTGGCACCAGTTGTCTGTTTCTATGAGGCCCTTTTGGAGGATGCTTGTGTCGGCTGGAGAGTCGATTATAGCACCCAGTTTGCAGTCATCTGCGAACTTGGTCAGCCACAGTCCTTCCATGTTGGCCTGTACCTCCGAGAAATATATACCGAACAGGAGAGGTCCCAGGACTGAGCCTGGTGGGATGCCACTTATAACTGGTTTGGAGTCTGACATGGCTCCAGCAATTCTAACCATGTGGGTTCTGTCCTTGAGCCAGTTTGCAACCCATCTAGTGACATAGGGGTTTATATTTAAGCTGGTGAGCTTATCTATAATGCCTGAGTAGGGTATTGTATCAAAGGCTTTTGCGAGGTCCAGGTAGGCTGTGTGGACCACCTTCCCCTCGTCAATGGCCTTGGTGACTGTTTCAAAGAAATCGACCAGGTTTAAGAGGCAGGATCTGCCCTTAACAAAGCCGAACTGGGTAGGATCCAGTGTCTGTAGGTCCCCAATATCTTTTTTTATGAGGTCCATGATGATCCTTTCCATAGCTTTGCAAACCAAGCTAGTCAGGCTTATGGGGCGATAGTTTCCAGGATCCATTGAGGCACCACCTTTGTGGTGAGGGACCACTGTTGCTGTACGCCACTCTTTGGGTACATATCCTGTGGTAAGGCTGAGATTGAACAGTAGTTTTATGTTTGGGTTTAGCTCTTCTTGGAGTTCATGTAGGACGCAGCCTGGGACACCGTCTGGTCCCATTGATGCTGTGTTTTTTGCTTTGGAGAGGGCGGCTCTTACCTGAGCATCTGAGATGTCAGGGGGGCAGCACTCTGCTGGGATAGATATTTGCCCTTTTGGTGGGGAAGGGGGTGGGAGTTTGCGCTGAACCTGTCAGCTAGGATGTTGGCAATGTCTGTGGGTTCGGTGTATTTTTTGTCATTTTGGACTAATTCTGAGCATATCTGGGAATTCCCACCCAGGTTCCTAACATAACTAAAGAAAGCCTTGTGATTATCCTTAGTGTCCTGTGCAATTTTTCTCTCGAAGCTGGCCTTAGACGATTTTATGAGTGCCCGTAGTTTTTTGCTAACACTGATCAGAGATGCCTTCCTCATGTAGTAGCTTTCTCCTTCTATTGTATAGTTTGTTTATGGCTGGGGTCCACCAGACAGGACGTCTGCCTTTGGAGAATTGGGTCTTGGTTTTATTTGGGATTGCATGATCCATGCATTCCTGAAGGTGTTCATAGAATGCGTTTATAAAGGATTCTGTGGTCTGGGCCATATTTTCCACAGGCCCGGGGGCTTTGAAGGATTCCACCTCGGTTTTGAGGAGTGTGAAATTTGCTTTAGAGAAGGTTTTCACTGTGGTTTTTTGGGCAGGGGGTGGGGTCAGGATGTGAATATCCAGTGAGATTAGTTTATGGCCTGATCTTACCAGTGAGGGATACACTTCTGGTCTGGAGCATAGAGTCCCCATGTTGGTGACGATCAGGTCCAGTATGTTTTCCCCTCTTGTGGCAGTGGTAACAAGTTGTTCCATAGCATTTGAGTTTATAAATTCTAGGAACCTTTGAGCTAGGGTGTTGGAGCTAGAGTAATGCTCCCAGTCTATGTTTGGGTAGTTGAAGTTGCCCAATATAATGCTGTTTGGAGAGACCTTCATATTTTCCAGTGTTCTCATGAAGGCCGAGTGGGGTTCCTGGGTTTGGGAGGGTGGTCTGTAGCAGGCTATAAACTGGAAGGCAGTTTTACCCACTGTTACTTGCACATGGATAGTCTCTGATGCTTCTTGCTGTGCCACCAACCTGGAGGTGTGGGTATCTTTGATGAATATTGATACTCCCCCTCCTTTTCTGGTTCGGTCCAAGTTTTGGGGCCGAAAAGCATGGTATGAGGTATAACCTGGTAGTGCTGAGGTGCTCTCAGGAGCCTTGAACCAGGTTTCTGTTACTGCACAGATATCGATGTTCTCCATGCTAAGGAGAGTTTCGAGTGCATGCATCTTGAGGTTTACACTTCTGGCGTTGAGTAGCATTACTCTTAGTTTCCTATCCCTTGTGATACCTATGGAGGTGGGTTTGTCTTTTGAGCCTTGCCTAAAAAAGGCACTATGGGGGTAGCAAGAGCCTTTGCCAATATCCGAAAGCCCAGGGGTGACAGGTGCAAGCCATCCCTAGTGAAGCATCGTGGCCTGTCGAGCATGTCATCCCAGGCTGACAGGCATTGGATCCCCTTTGAATGACACCAATACTTAAGCCAATTGTTGAAATTGATCATCTTGTCTTCATATTATGGCATCATTCTTGGTGAGGGTTAGATGCTACTCAAGGTCAGGGTCATACCGGCCTGGGCCACATGCTCAGAGAGCTCCTCTATGTCTCTTTTCATGTAGTCCAGGGAGGTACATCTCAGGTCATTCACACCAGCATGGACAATGACTGAGTCATATTTGTACTTGCCTTGGAGTGACCTGAGTGCTTGTGTTATGTGGCGGATCCTAGCGCCCGACAGGCAGCTCACCGTGACCTTCTCCTTGTTCAGCCTGGTGAGCGGGACGTCAGTGTGCCTGTATCAGGTGTGTTGTTTAGCCTTAAGGGCTGTGACTGTTCGGCACACTGGCTTTGTGAGCTATGTGTTGCATGTGTTTTGTTTTGGGGTAGCGGTTGCTTGGGTGTCTGCTTTGGAGGTCTCTGTTGCTTAGGCAGATTTTTATTTAGAGCCTC
Organism: Protopterus annectens; assembly: GCF_019279795.1. Taxonomy (NCBI): domain Eukaryota; kingdom Metazoa; phylum Chordata; order Ceratodontiformes; family Protopteridae; genus Protopterus; species Protopterus annectens. The sequence continues at coordinate 291,772,393 of NC_056733.1, forward strand.
CGAGTATGTTTTTGTGTGTTTATGTGTTTGGTTTGCTGTCGTGGTAGGTCTATGTGAGACTGGAATTGTAGTGAGTGTGGTTTCCTTCTCCTCCTGACAGGTTTTGCCAGTACTGAGTTGAGAGAGCTTAGCCTCCAGTTTGGCTATATGGTTGCATCTCTCACATGTGTTGGAATTTGTTGGGAGGAGGAGAGGGTTGTCTGTGTACATGAGGCAGTTGTAACATTGCCTCAAGATTCCCAGATTCACCAGCTGGACCGGAGAGGAGATTGACAACTGACCTTTGGACATGCTAGATTGGAAAAACTACTCATGCCAGAACACAAATGCCCAGAGATTCCTCAATTTTATCAATGCAAATGCCTTGGAACAGCTAGTTGATACCCCCACAAGAGGTGATAATATTGGGTTCCCTTCAGAATCTCGAACTTCTGAAATCTCGAAAGTCATATGGTCAAGACTATATGATCGAGGTTTCAGAATTTTGAAATTCTGAATGGAGATCTGCATACAGCATGGAATGGGAGATTTCCCTTTTCCTCGCTGTAGTGCAATCTCGGAATTGGTATATTTAAGTAGCAGGAGTGTGGGGGGGGGTGCTACTTAAACACTACTGTTGTTGGGGTTTTTTTGTTGGATTTGTTTCAGAATTTTAAACTTCTGAAACCTCTGTCATATGGTCTCAACCATATGAATTTCGAGATTTCAGAAGTTCAAGATTCTGAAGTGAATCCATAATATCTTGGACTTGATATTAACCAACATGAGTAACCACTGCAGCACCCCATGGTATTATCCTCCCTTGAAAGATCCGACCAAAAAGCGGTCACTTTCAAAGTCACCAAATCCCCTGATCCCCCTCTAGCTAGGTTAAACAAAAAACATCTCCAAAGCTGATTACAACCTCCTGAGGGATAGTATAAACAGCTTCACAACCCCCTCTTCCACTGTATGAACTGGCACCAATGTCCAAATCTACATGGAAATACTATATGAGCATTTATATAAATGCATGGAATCAGGAATATCTTACAGGACAAAATCTTCCTCTGCAAGGAAGAGTAAACCTGTCTGGTGGACATCTAAAATAAATTAACTATATAACAAAAGGAAAAAATCCTTTCCAGGACCAAGAAGGAGGAGGTGCCCACTTGGAATCAATCTCTTCTTAGCCTGAACAAACAAATAAGAGCTCTAGTGAAATTTTCTAAAGCCAACTTTGAGTCCAAATTGACCACATCTACTAGAGACAATCATAAGGCCTTCTTCCCATATGTCTGCACTCTCAATGGAAGCACCTAGATCTGTTCAGAACTGGTGGTCAAGGACACCACATACACACATACTGTAGATATAGCCAATCTACTGGCTGACAGATTCTGTCCCCACATCAGTAAATCAGGACATCCCCAGTACCTGCCCCCCACCCCTCATCTTTAGGGAACAGGTTATTACTGCCATCTCAAAGGCAAAAAATACAGCCTCCATGGGACCAGATAACATCCCAGGCTGCATCCTTCAGGCATGAACTTGCAGCACCATTAGACATTCTATTCAATAAAGGCCTGAGTACTGGCTTTGTCCCAGCCGAGCAGAGGACAGCCACTGTCATCCCTCTACACAAAGGGAGAGCATCCACTGATTCAGGAAATTATAGACCCATCAGCCTAACTAGCCTGATATGCAAGGCTATGGAATTGATTATCATGGACCTCATTAACAGGGACATTGGCAACCTCAAACACTCGACCCTACACAGTTTGGCTTTGTCATGGGGAGGTGATGTCTGTTAAATCTGGTCAACTTCTCTGAGACAGTCACCAAAGCCATGGATGTGGGGAAGACAGTGCATACCGCCTACCTTGACCTGGCCAAAGCCTTCTACGCTATTCTCCATTCAGGAAAAGTAGATAACCTCTCTCAACTAGGCATCAAACCATATTTACCAGATGAGTAGCAAACTGGCTCACTGATAAAACTCATCTAATCAAAATAGGGGAAGCATACCTCTCAACCTGGAAACATCAAAAATCTGGACAAGGCCCATGAAAAATAGGTACAAATCTGTACGCTGATTAACATCTAATTTGCATACATAATTACGTAACCCCACCCACTCCAATGGAATTGCGGGATACCAACTTTCAAACGCAAACTGAACAGAAAACCAAAATATGGCACTAGAGTCCCCATGCAGTCATTCCAATGTCCCACTACCTGGCTATTTCACCCCATTTACCATTATCACTAATGTGTGCATACTGCTTTACTTCTACAAGGATTATTTGGATTTTATTTTTACATTTTGCAGTACAATAATGTACAAACACCAACAGACATCTGCCAAACAAAACAATACTGTCTCACCATGAAAATAGACTTGGCATTAAAGCTTCTCTGCCCTTGAAACTCACATTCATTGAAACCCACTCCACATCCAAAGAAAATGCATCTGGCCAGTGGTGGATAAACCACAAAAAGAGAGAATACGCACTGGGTACTAAACTGGTAAAAAACAAAAAAGAACCACGTCCAAGGCTCTAGGCAGAAGTTTTTAATCCAAGTACATCCAAGTTCACTTGGTAAGCGCTTTCACCATTACAAATGGCTTCTTCAGAGTAAGTGGAAATCATCCATACCATATTTTAAATACTCAAACAATTATTCAGTCATCCAATAAAAATCATTATTGAGCAATTATACAATAGTTACAGAAGTTTAAACAACTGAATGTGTCCACGCACAATGAAAAATATATACATGCCCTAACTAACTTTAAAATTGGTTTGAAAAAAACATCCTGTCAATGGTATATTATACTAGCATCTCTCAAAAATCCACATAAAAATGGTTTAAAACTTCTGCCTAGAGCCTTGGATGTGATTCTTTTTTGTTTTTTGCCAGTGGTGGATAAAGGTTATGTTTAGGCCATTTTCAAATCATTGGCCCATTGCACACAAAACAAGAAACATACATGTGTTATTTTCTTTGATACACCTTCCTGACTTTATTAAGTTATATTCCTTGTATAATACAGCACACTTGCTTAGAGTGCATTTTAAATTTATTGTTTTTAACATTTTTCCAGTAAGCAATGAAACAAAACGCATGAACCAATAATGACAAAACTGCCCAAATCAGAAAATTTCCATCATGAAAGTCTATTTAAACTTCTACAATCCACCGGTATCAGTAAAAATGCACAATCTCTGCAGAAGTCAGTCATATAAATAATTACACATTAAAGAGGATCTTTCCCTGAAGAACTGTGCAGCACGAGAAATCAGGAAAAAGCCATAGTTTATTGGGGGGGGGGGGCAAAGCCCCAAAAATGGGGACACATTTTAAACATTGCTTTTATAATCTTAGAAAGTTGCTACAAAAAAAAAGTTGTTACCATGTGTTACCATAAAAAGATAAACTTAAATGGCTATCATTATTTAGTGAATTCAGCTAATTTGCCAGAAAACTATAAATTTTAACATTTGTTTACTGGGAAAGCCCGACTTGGAACAAAGCCACTTTTCAGCAAAGCCAGAGGCCTGGGGAGAAATACTACAGACACATGTATTTGTATCATGGGAGGAAACACACAAACACAGGGAGGACATGCAGGTTCTGCACAGAAGGCACTTCAGCAGTGAATCAAACCAGAGAACCTCTTGGTGGGAGTTAACCAGACTACCACTGCGCCATCCAAATTTTAGGAGAAACAGACCAAAACGTATGAGCCAAACATTTCAGACATTGTGAAAATATATGCAGTTGCAATAATTCTTTCAAGCAGAAGTGGTGCCATGGGTAGAGAACTGAGGGTCTTGCTCTAACAGCGGCATTTTACAGACACAAAATTATAGACAATGTCTCAAAGACCTGAACACACACACACTGATAAATGGGCTACAAGAGCTTTCTGAACAGACACACTGATAAACGAAATACAAGAGCTTCTGCATACAGTATCTCAAAGACCTTCACACATGCAATAAATTAGTATCTGAAAGACTTGAACACACACACTTATAAACAGACTACAAGAGCTTTTGCACATAGTATCTGAAAGACTTGCAGGTTGAATGAATTAGAGGGGCCAACCCAGGTTAACTGAAAGAACGACGTGTTCTCAAAGTGATAAAATGCACAAGTCACAAGAAGTAAATCTGAATACATTCTGCGCAGTATCTCAAATACCTGCAGGTTGAATGAAATACACACACACAATGAATTAGAGACAGTATCTGTATGGACTACAAGAGATTCCTGAGGACTTGAACACATGCACATTAGTTCAAAGAGCTTCTGCTGCTGCACACAGTATCGCAATTCTCAAAGAACTGCAGATTAAATGAATTAGAGCCCAGGTTAACTGAAAGAATAGCTACACACACACACTGCTATCCATTTGCACTTGATTCCCTTACTTGAGTCTTCCAAACGAGTGCTGCCCAAACCGAATGCTGCTTCTGTTCCAACTTCCCGGACATGGCATTTGCAGCCTGTTGCGGCCGTTAATCCGTTCCCGCTCACCGAACATACAAACTGAGTGCTGCTGAAGTTCCAGGACATCCAAATTAAGTGTCGCTTGTATTTGCAGCCTGCTGCTGCCGTTAATCCATTCCCGCTAGCATTTGCAGCCAGCCGGAAGTGATGTGAACTCTTTGAACTCAATTCCGACTGGCTGCTAGCCCTGACGGAGCTGACGTCATCGCGTACGTGATGACGTCAGCTCCGACAGCACGAAATTTGAAAAATTAAAAAAAAAGAAAAAATAATACAAAAGAAAAAAATCGGAAATGAAGGGGTGCCACTCGGAAATTGTGGCACCCCTTCATTTGGACCCCAAAACTCGGTAAAATCTGAGAAATTCGGTATGGTTGGGAGGTATGAGGGGAAGCCACCTCAAGCAGTAGATCCGTAATGACTAGTGTACCCCAGGGATCGGTCTTGGGGCCTCATTGGAGAGGCCACCTCAAGCAGTAGATCCATAATGACTGGCATACCCCAGGGATCAGTCTTGGGGCCTCTGTTATTCAGGATATACTTCTCTGAGGTGCAGGCCAAAACCAGTGGGCTATGGCTGGCCAAATTTGCAGATGACTGCAAGCTGGCTGCAGTCATCAATTCCCCAAGTGATGTGGACGTCCTCCAAGAAGGTTTCACCCAAACAAATGACTGGTGCCAGAAGCATGTCCTCAAGCTGAATGCCAAAAAATGCATCATCATCCCCTTTGGGGAGAGTGACGTACCCACATATTATCACATTAATTACAATGTCCTAAGTACACAATCAGTAGTGAGGGATTTGGGCACCCAGGTTGATAGCAACCTGACTTTTGACCACCATGTTGCTTCTGTTGTATGGAAAACTTTCTACATGGCCCACCTCATAAGTAAGGGTATCCCATCCAGGGACAAAGAGGTCATAAGATCCCTGTATTCTTCCCTTATAAGGCCAATTTTTGAGTACAATGCCCCCTTTGGCATGTACCTTGCAAAGCACATGCAGCAGATGGAGAGACCACAGAGGTTCCTCACCAGGAGAATCCAGGGCCACAAACACCTACCCTAGACAGATAGACTAAAAGCCCTGCCCCTCTACTCAGTTTCATACAGACTCCTCAGAGGTGACCTTTGTGTGGCATACAAAGCAATCTCAGACCCCGCCTTCATGGGACTGCTGCATATCCGCAAGTCAAGCTCCACTCAAGCAACTCATACATGCAACCTCAACGTGGTCTGTGATATCAACAGGACTTGTTGGCCTGACAGATTTGCATCCCAGAGACTCCCCCCATCTGTGGAACAGACTCCCTCTCCACATCAAGCAGAGTACCTCATTATCCCTTTTTAAATGCAACCTGGATAACTGGATGGGAAACAGAAAATACACTCCTGGTATTCCACCTGTGTCCCTTCCGGTCAGGGGCTCTGGGTGCTGACTTGTCTAAACATGGGCTAAATGCTTGGTTAGGCTTATAGGGGCTTCATGGCCAATAGCCTAGCAACCTCCTATGATCCTATGAACTCATGTTTTATTTTATTTTAAAATTTTGAAGCTCAGGTTTTCACTGGGCCACTACAAGAACATTTACACTTAATTTATTGTTTTGCTTTTGCACTCAGTGCTACTTCTTTTTTGAAGGTATGTCAGTGCAAGTCTGACAAACAGCTTATTTTTTTAATAACTTTCAGAACATCTGCAAATATACACAGCTTTCAAAGGAGAAATGACATTATGCATAAGAGATGGTGGCATTATAATTTGTATTGTGAAGTTATAGTGTACTGCATGGCCCTTTTATAAAGTAGTCTTACATGTCATAACATATATCTAGTTTCTAGACAGCTCTTTTTTGCTGATAGGCGGATTTTGGCATTTGCCAGTACTTAGTCATTCCTTTGATATCCTTAATAGCTCTGTGAAGTGACAAATTTCATGAAACTCCTGTAATTCTTGTTTTCTCCTTTAGCAAGTAACTTGAGACAAATATGCAAATGTTAACCCTTTATGTTATCACCTGGATCGAAAATAACATTTTTCCTCAGTTATTGTCACTAATGATCAGATGTAGCATCTAGGACATTTCGTTATTGTGTTTTGAAAGTGTCCAGTGAGGCTACCTATACCTGAACGCTGTGGGGCATTCATGTAATAAAAGTACTTGCAGTAATAGATAACTATCTCATACTTTGTAAAATGATTGCCTTGCTCATTTCATCTGGGCATTATCTTAGTAGCAACAACAACAGATCTATTACATTATCATATCAGGCATATTCTTACTGAAAATCTATTAAGAATTTTGGACCAAGATATTCTTTAAATGACAGCAAATTTAGCTAATTAATGCAATTACTATAATATCATAAAGACAATGGTGTTTTACTAAATTTTATGTCATGTCAGCAAAGTTTCCCAGAAAGAGGGAGAAACTTGTATATTAAAAATGGAGCAGATGTTTATAATTTCACCATATGCATAATGATCTTTCATGTGGTTGGTCTGTTGTGGCCAAAATACTTTCCTATAAGATACACATACTTTACTGAAGTGTTACACAGAACCTGTCTTAAATGGCAATGTAATTCTTGCTTCTTGGAAATTTTCTGATAATGGACAAAATTGAGGTAGAATTAAAACAAAAAGACAAGTATGATGTAGTAGAGGAGCTGGTAGAACAAAAAAAATGAACAGTGCCAGATATTGTTTAGTGCACATCCATGGGTTAGGCCCTGTTACGCTATTCAAAAATGAGTGAATGTAAGTCCAAATCTCAGCAAGGAAAAATACCAGCTGCTAGTAGGCTGGAAATGTTAACATTTTACCAGTGTTCAATGACAAAACATGGCTACAAAGATGGCAAAACCAGGACTGGGGAAGGAGAGAAGTTGCTTTCATGCATGATATATAAAGTACAATGTGCACTGGTGAGAACAGGAAAAGATGGAGATGCAGCAGCTGAGAGAAGAGCACTGCAGAGATTCCTAGTAGATCAAAATGATGGCCAACATGAGCAGCAGGATATGACGCCTGTCAATCTCATGGGCAGGGCCGCCGCAAGAAAATCTGGGCCCCGGTACAAAGAAGGTATGTGGGCCCTTATACAAAATTCTACACACACATGTAAGTGTGCATATTATTACTTAATTCTAACAATTGTAGATTACATTGATACATTTAGATAAGTATGTATAGGTATAAATGTAATAATAAATTAATATATTTATAATAGTAAAAGACGTTTATAATAGCATTTATTGTCTGCTGAACAAAGGTGTTTTCCTGGCCTTTTTCCTAGTGAAACTCTGAATTACATAATCAAAATTAATCTGTTTTGCTAGATCAGACTCAATACTGAGTCTTGCCAAATCTACTAGTCGCACTTGTGACATAGTGGATCTTAGAAATTTTTTTGCCAGCTTTAGCTTGCTGAATGAGCGCTCTGCAGAGGTGACAGTGGCAGGAATTGTCAACAGAATACGCAGACCGACACATATATTTGGAAAGAGTCCTTCCAGTTTGTACTTTTTCAAGCAATTCAGCAGCTCAAATGGGCTCAGCTAGTTCTCTCCAAAATTTGATCGATGAACAGCTGGCAGATGACTCATCTCCATTACAAGATCTTCACTGATATCAGCAGGATATTGATTTGCCAGTGATTTTGATTTTTCTTTCATCTCATCTACAGGAATTGTTAGGTACTTCCAGAGGAAGCTGCACTTCTCAGAAATGTTCACTGCAGTATTGAAACGAACTGTGAGTCCACCAATAACATTATCCAACATTACATAGAAAACAGACTTTCTGAAATACGCTTCTTCAGGGGAGTCATCCATTTCATGTTGTTGTGACAATTTGGCATCTTCACCATGGAAACTCCTTTTGCATTTTGCGTCACCACGACTTCCAGATAGTTTAATTTCTATGTGTAAATTGGAAGCAGCATGCTTAGCTTCACTCCACATACTTTTCCAGCTGTTGCGGAGATCTGTCAGTTCTGAAATCAAGGTTTTTATGTTGGACACTTCAACATCCAGTGTTGCATTTCTGGATTGGATAACTTTGTTACAGATATCAACTGAAACTGATATTTTGTTCCATGCAACAGACATTATCACACAAACGAATGATGTCACATAAGACAAAGCTCCATTAATCTCTCTTGTTGTTTTGGCAGTTAGGTTCAGCTTCAAGAGGTCTTCTAATGCTAATTTGATGTCAGGCAGATGGGGTACAAAGGGCTTCACACTTTCAACACAGTCTGACCACCGTGTGCTAGATATGCCATGAAGAGAACAGCCAATATGATTCTGCAAAATTTTCCATCGATGTGGACTAGAGCTAAACAAGTTATAAACAGTTTGTATAGTTCCAAAGTATGTTATGGCTTCAGGAATACATTCTGCGGCATCATTTCCACATAAATTGAGTGCGTGGCATCCACATGGAGAAAATATAGCAGTTGGACATTACTCAAGTATTCTTGCTTGTGCACCTATATATTTTCCTGACATGTTGGCTGCGTTGTCATAACCCTGTGCTTGGCAATCAGAGAGTGGAATATCATGTTCATTCAATGTATCTACAATAATCTGTGCTATGTCAGATCTGGTTTTGTCACTGCAGTCAACAAATTTCAGAAATCTTTTTACAATTTCAAACTGGGATTCATTTTGAATTACATAACATAGCAGGAATGTTGTCTGCTCAACATGAGACGCATCCGGTGTGGAATCAATTATCACTGCAAAGTACTTTGCAGTCTTTCTGTCCAGCAAAATGTGTTGTTTCAGAAGTTCAGAACATTTAGCAATTAACTCATTTCAAGAATCAGCAGAGAGATAATGCACTTGAAGTCATTCCCCCTTTTCTTGTGACTCTTTAACTTGCAACACATGTTCTTTTAGAACTGGATCCCAATGAGACAACAACTCTATTAGCCCCAAAACATTTCCATTGTCCTTGTCACCAATGCGCTGTGAACTACCACGCAAAGCAAGCCCACGTTCTCCAAGGAATAGTATAACATCAATGATTCGTTTCATAATGTTGTACCACTTGACAGATTCTGTTGCAATTGATGCCTCTAAGAGACTTTCAATGCCCTTATCAGAAGACAGGCGTCTTGCTAATTCTCGCCAAGCCAGATAGCATTGCCTATGACTATTGCTTCTCTCATGTTCTGCGATGTGACTACATAATTTTTGCCATGTTCCAGCAACTGACCATACTTCTGATGATGTAAGCATAGATTGGATGTGGAGCTAATGTTGCAACACAGATTTTTCCAAAATAATTGGCACGGAAAACAATATAATGCTTGTTTAACATCACTCCAGACAAGCAATCTCAGACATGTTTCTCACCATTCAAATTTCGAAATGTTAGTATGTTTTCTAGAAAAACCTGGTTATTCATATCTTTGGGAAATGTTTTAGGATTGCCAATATGACCTTACATAACACAGTTTTCTATATCCAGCTGAGAAGGAACCTCTGTTACAAGAAGTCCAATGTCAATTACAATATTACTCATTTCTTCACCATGGCCAGATTCTGTAGACGTTGATGTACTCGTTGCTTCACTTCTCTTTTCATCACTAACATTCACTTGTTCCTTCAAATCTCCTTTTCTCTCATATCGTCCATCCTCCAAATCCACATTCGCGTCATCCACCTTTTGTGCAAGAATCACATCAGGATTTACTTAACCTGATGTTTTTTGAAAATCCAAACTGGCTTCATGAGATTCTGTCCTTTGTTTCAGTTCTGCATTTGGCTTACCTTGTTCTAAATCTAAAGTTTCATTTTTGTCAGTTTCTCTTGTTTTCCATTTAACGCCAACTTGAAAGAGTGTTTGCAGTCCTTTTTTTATTAATCTCATCACATTTTTGTTTTTCTTTACGTTTTTGAGCTCCAGATTTTTGAGATGACATGTTTAAGGCCAGTACCCAAAATGAAATATAGAACATAGAAATTTGCCGTATTGCTATCAAGAATTTTGTTAGTGGTTCTAAAGTTAGGACAATATTTATTGCTATTGATTTCCACTAACCATCAAGCTGTTTATAGTCTCAAGTCTCTCAATAACGTAGACAAAAAGGCATAGGATGTCAGCGGGTCCTTTATGCTACAATTAAAGCATTTACAGGGAACTTTACCTGTGGAATTATTTCTTCCTTCGCTTTCCTGTAAAGTCTTCTTTGCAGTCCACGATGAATCAGTGTAGCTTGTGTCCCATTTTCTTCTTCCTCCCAGGATTCGGCGGGAAAGCAAGGAGGAGTAATCCGAGCAATAAGTTTGATGTCTGAAGCTAGGAATGAACATGTGAGAACACTCATTGATAGTCACTTTCACAAGTTTTTGTTCGTTGAATCTTGAAGGCACCATATTATGTAACTCAAAAGTATTTTATCATTGTCATGGCCTTCTATTGCTTCGCGCTCACTCAATGCTTCGTGATCTTGTACGCAAAAGTTCTCACGCCATTCTTTGTCTTAGTTTGTAAGGATGTCTCCTTCTCGAGACAATGACACGTTTTGGTTTTTGTGATGTTTCTTGGGCTTCATTGGGCCCCCTTGAGCTTCATAGGCCCTGGAGCGATGTACCGGCTGCACCCCCCTCTCCTCGGGCCTGCTCATGAGGCATATAAACTAAGTACTGTGGACTTCTTACTTCTGTCCATTATGCAGTCATATCAGGGGGCAACTGATATCTGCATGCACTTTCATGAATGGAGAGCTCTATGGCTGTTCAAAGGACTTACTGTTAAGTCTTCACATTGCAAGACTAGTCCTTCAAAATGGCAAGATACTATGCTTTCTCAAAAATACGGATAAGTTAAGTGTTAAAATAATACTAACAGGGTAGTATGGGGTAAAGCATCCTGCACTGAGGTACATTGGGGTGAAGACCCTGGCAGAAAAAGGTCATCAAAAATTAAAATTTTATTCAAATAGATTGCCTTATAATGTTGGAATATGTAGTAATCTTCTGTGAATACCTACAGTATGTGTAAACACTACAAATGAAAAAAGACAAAAGGACAATGTGTGTTAGCAATACATATATATATATATATATATATATATATATATATATATATATGTGTGTGTACACCTGGGTCTACTTTGAAATCTTGAAATCCCACAAGCACTAAGATGAGAATCTCAAGATGACAATCGTGAAACTTGAAATACTGAACCACATCAGTTTACCCAGGCCAAATAAACACTTGACCAATACAACGCAAACACACCGCACTAGCTAAACCCACCTAGGTGGGGAGTTATGCCCCCCACACCCCCCCAAGTAAATATACCAACTCCGGGATTGCGTTACAGTGGAGAATAGGCCAAAGTTCCCCTTGTTGGCCAACTCGTTAATTACCATTAGAAACATTTCAGCTACATAGTCATTCATGAAAATGAAGTTTCAGAGTTCTTGTTTTGGCCTTCTTGTCCTCAGTAATGTGTTCTTTCATCCTTAGGAAGTGGACCCATATATATATATACATATATATATATACATGTATGTATATAGCTAGATAGAAGTATATGAATATATAACTAGTTAGGCAGATGGGGAAAGGAGAGAGAGAAAGCATAAGCAAATTCCCTAAACCAGAGACCAAATAAACTTCTGCATCATTTAGAAGCTTTTGAAAGCACAGACCCTCATCAAAGTCTAGGGTCATGGTACTAAAGAAATATGAATACTTGAACTCATACCCTTTTGCATATTCTGGCTGGGAGAAGAAGGTGATGCTGTACTTGATACCTGCTCCTTTGTAAGCCTGGGGTGTGGGTGAAAATGGATTTGGAAACAAACCTCTTACCTGTTAAACAAAGCAGAAAAAAAGTGTAGTTGGACTTCCTGTTTGGTCACTGTTTTACTTATGTATGAATTAGGGTCTATATTAGATAAACAAAGTTTACCTTAGCGAACACTCTAATAATCTAAAATCCCGGACCTCGAACTCACTGTTGTGGGGGGCTGTGCCTCCCACCCCCCCCCGCTAAATATATATACCAACTCTAAGATCGCACTACAGAAAGGAAAGGGCAAATATTCCGATCTTCACTGTACCACGATCTCACAAAAAGCATATTGAGGTCCGGGATTTTTGATTATTACAGCACTGGCTAAGGTAAAGTTTCGTTTATCTAATATAGACCCTATGAATTACACATAAATATAGATCTATTGATATATTCTTATTGATATCTACTCTACCTAACTACACACTTACCTACCTGCTTGGCTATCTATGTATCTAGCTAGCTAGCTAGCTGCAATTTCAGCAACTCGATAGGTAGCACACCTGCCTTTGGTGTGGAAGTCTGTGGATTATATTCCTACACCAGGTCATTGGATTAATCTTTCATTACTGATACTGCAGTAACTCTTAAGGGTTGTGCTGTATTCCTGAGTGTGTCTGAAATTAGATGTTAAACCAAGGTTCTATTTAACCGTGTTTGTAAAATATCCCAAGCCACTTGCTGAAAAAGTTCTGTGTCCCTCTGACCAAATTCAGTCAGAGTCAATTTGAATAGCACCTTGGGTCTCCCCTAAAAAGAGACCATTGGCCTAGTGGGACAAACCTAGTCAAAAAAGTGTAGATAAATAAAAATATCTATCTATTTATCTATCAGTCTATATATCTATCTGTCTATCTATCTATCTATCTATCTATCTATCTATCTATCTATCTATCTATCTATCTGCATATCTATATACTGTATCTATCTATCTATCGATCTATCTATCGATCATCTATCTATCCATAGAGGAAACATTTAATATACATGTCTGTGTGTGTGTAAAATCTTTAATAAAAACATTTTAAGGCACTCAATTTTGTTTTGTAACATATTATGCCTTGCAATGACCTTTGTTGTGTCTTTCAGCTTTTCCCGGTTAGGGGTCACCACAACGGAACTCCGGTCCGCTAATGATTGGTAGTTGATTTTTACATGCTGAGTTACCAGCCCTGATGCACAACCTTCAACGAAGGTACGCACATTCACGCATGTCTCCACGCAGAAGACGCTCTAGCTGAGAATCGAACCGGACAGTAAAATAAGAAAATTGAACAATAAAGATAATTCCTTTTCACAACTGTACTAATTAAGGAAGGGTGCACTAAAAGTGAGTAGGCATGTTTGTTGTATTGTGAATGAAGTTAATTAGATAATTGCACATTTGGAACCTGTAAGATGCAGTTTACAGATTTATATGAAAGTAGTAGTCTTCTATTCTCCTTTATCTGCTGGGCATACTGAAATATTTCTATTAGACTTGAGCATACCTCTCAACCATACAGATTTTTGCAGAATGTCCAGCTTATTGCCTCATATCTTTGGTCCATTTCTCATATGACTGTGGTTTTCTGTCACATCATTGCCAAATCACTCATGGTGTATGTCAGAACATACTGACAGACATTTCAGTGTCACACTTCATACCCTTCAGACAGTCCATGCTAAAGCAACACCTGTTATTCTATCAACTCTCCAAGTTTGTAAGTGCAATATTTAGAAAGTGTCCCTATTTTGGGGCCTCCCCCCCATTATTTATGGCTTTGTACAGATTTCTTGCTCTAGGAGGTCGAGAGATATGAACTTGAGTGAATTTAAAGCTGAACATTGACTGCTATTCAAATTATTATTATTCTTTTTGTTAGATCGGATGGTAAATCTTTACTTCTGTTACTAATGATGAAGGTGTCTCCTCTATTTGAAATACACTAGGTATTAATTTGAATAATTCAGTAGCTTTATTAATACTACCTGTACACTACTTGAATTGGCATTGGAGATCAATCTATTTTCTTATAATGGTGAAGTTTTTTCTACAAAGAAAGGAAGTAGCTATGAGAACCCCTGTGGCTAATCAGTCACGTTTGATTTGGAACAGAATTTTGTATTTCTGAACAATAATTTTACGAAGTACATTCTGCACTATGTGAGGTTTGTGAATGATATATTTTATGGGGTTCAAACTTACATGACTTTGAAAGCGTTATACTGTATCTTAGTTCTAGTACATCTTTTCTAATATTTGAAATTAATTTTTCATATGAAAGTATAAATTTTTTCAGATATGTTAGTTTATATAAATGAACAAAGTCAGTCAGCTACTAAAATCTATAAGAAGGTTATAAAAATAGTTACTTACAATGTTAACAGTATGCATCCAGGATTTACACAGAGAAATATATTAAAGGGACAGTTTTGTTGCCTATCAAGATTGACATTTGATGATACCATTTTTGATATAGAAGCAGTGGTGGTGTCTAATTTTTTTGAAGCATGGGTATAATTTGCAAGAAATAAATAAGGTACTGAATGAGGTTAAACAACTTTGCAGTAGTTGCATATGCCCATATTTTAACACTGATGAGTTAGCACAGAATAGTAGGAAGGTTTTATGTGATACATATATCTCATATGTTATAACTTTTATTAGTAACTGTAGATTTATTATTAGCATTGTAAAAGATAATTGATCAACTTCGACGACTTCACAAGATATTTTAAAAATTATTGATCCATCTCCAAGGATAATATTTAAGAATAAACCCAATTAAAAAGACAGCTATGTTATAGATGGCCTAGTTTAATGACAAATACTATGAAAGACATAAATCTAATTGTAAGTGTAGGCTAATTTCTTTGTATGAAGTGTAATTACTGCCACTGTATAGATACTACTGCTTCTTTTACACATCCATAACTAAACATAAACAAGATTTTTTTTCATCACACTGATTGTGATACAATGAACTTGGTATATATTGCTAAATGCATTATTTGTATGTTGTTTTATGTAGGTAAAACTAATAAAAGGTTAGGGACCGGATATCACAGCATATATATGATGTTAAGAAATTGAACTCTACTAATGCTATAGTTAAGCACATTATATTGATGGGTACATCTCATTCTTTTAAATTTTCTGTCCTACAACTAGATACGTATGGAGTTAGGAAGCGTGATATTATAAATAAAACTGAGGTCTGTGAGTATTAGAGGATAAATAGAGTAAATGCATCATATATATCTGGTAAATATTAATTTTGCTCTTTAAAACCTGTTTTGAAGTTAAGGGGTTTACATTATTGATTATGTGATTAATTGATTTGTATGTGTATGTGGAGCTCTTTAATACTTTATAAAGCATGATTTGTATGTGAAAGCTTGTATTCTATTAAATTATTTATGTCTATATTGCCATGAACTATCTAGCTTTATTTTTGCTTCAATTGTGATATTTTAAACAGTTTCTGTTTTCTTTCAATATTTTATTACATCATGAAAAATATACATGATTTATGATTGTGCTATTTTTTTCATGGTTAATAAAGTAGGGAACCCAGTGGTGTGCATTCCTACACCATTGTAATCATTAACTGAATAAAGAAACTGTCAAAAAAACTTACAGTTTGGTAGAATCCACAATGAAGCCCCAACTGACAAGATTCTGAGGAAACATATCACTGAACACAAATTCTTGAAGTACCAAAATGGCAAAGTGTTTTGTGTAGGTAGACAAGCCCCCCCCCCCTCCTGCACTCACTCCAAAGTTACAAGCATCCTCCCCCCATTGTACATTAAATGGCTGCACAAACAGAAAGATGGCAGAAATGTCCCAAAACAAAGGAACGGCTACCAGCTCACAATTAGAAACCACACTGGCAGTGGTTTCTTATGGATAACAGTCACTGGCATTCTGTTCCTCTGTGTCTTGTGATTGTTACACTGGAAACTTAATGAGTCTAACCTTGACTACCTGTAGCTATACACTTTTTTGTGTATTAGTGTGATTTTTCCTATTTCTGGCATCAGCCTTTTTTCTGACACTGTGGAGGTACTATATTTAAATAACATATATGTAAAGTACATGTGTCTTTGCCCACTTTGAAAAATGTTTATTTGTTTTTTGGGGGTTGATATTTTAACCATCTAAATTTGTTTTATGTCTTTGCCTGTAATACTGTATGAAAAGTATCCGGTGTGCACTGTTTTGGGATTTCTCACTTTTTTAAGGTTTTTTTTTTTGATTGAGATGGGCTGAACGTATAGACTTCAGCCTCATTTTACAGTACCCAGAAGGCATTTCTTGAATGAAGAGTGAGACGCTCATATTCACTGGTGTGAAGTTTTGGACATTTGTACTCTTAAATCTCAATGACAGCATCCTGAGCTTCTTGATAAAAAATCAAGTTACAGCCTCACATTTTAAACTTATGCTTGTATTACTGGAACCATGAGGGTTATTAATGAAATGCTAATGGTTATAAACAGATCTTTACAGAAGCAGTGTTAATTAGATTATAGGTCTTAAACTGGATATTCTAAGTTATAATAAATAGCATAATATTTTGTAAACAGCTTACAATATGTCTGTAATCACTCAAGCTACAAACATACTGTCAGCAGCATTTAGTTCATCAATTTGTAAGCTTCCACATAAGGCTAAGCAGTAAAGTCTGTGCTACCTGCTTGTTGAAATAGTAAGAAAATTATGAAAATTCTGACAATATTAGCAGTATATAAACAATAATTCATATCTTATAAACAGCAGTATTCAGAGGTCAAATATTAGAGCAGTTGTATTCCACATCATGTAAGCTTTAAGAAGAAATCTTTCAATAGCTTGTATGAGGCATGGTTTTGAATTTATTGATATAAATATGGTCAGGTTATTGAAGATGCCTAGAGACATCAGTAGGAAGTAACAGCAGAAGCACTTGCAGGTGTCACTAGGCTGTAATGAATTAAAAGAAGGAAAGGACTGTGTACACATTATTCTTTATCTTAGGACCCACAATACAGAGGGTTTTGCTGCTACAAGTTGAGGAGTGAGCAGAAGAAACACAGTTTACTAGGCAGCAGGCATAAATGATGCTGGGCCCAGGTGCAGTGAGATGCCAGACCGCACAGCTCTGCACAGTTTCTACAGTAAGCTGAGAAGGGGAAAAATTTTAAATTTGTACTCAATACATTTCTTTGTGTACTGCATTTTCTTTATTGCATTGTACTTTGTTTGATGAGGTATACCTGAAAAGATTCAGGGCTTCTTATAGACTTTTCTGTGCATAATATTTGAGCATACACGATGAGACATCTTTCACATTTTTTCAATTCTCCCACATAGGTTAAATAAACTGAGTGTGATTTATTAGACTTGGATGGTATTGTGCATTATATTTGTAAAACTAGCATTTTGGTAAAAAAAATCTATACAATTTGTGTTTCGACAGACTGTGAAGAAATGTTTCACATATATTATTTTTCTTGTTAAAGTACAAGCAAACCATTGTTGTTGAGGTCTTTCTGTAAAAAATATCAGTAATTATTTTGTACTGTAGGCTGGTTCATATTTCATATTATGCTCCCTACCCACGCCAACGGAACTTAACTGTCATTGTGCAAACATTTAAAGAACTATATGTCAGAACCTTTGTCGTGGTCTATGGTTTGCCTGAGGGATTCTCTGAATGCAAGTAGTGACAGTTCTCTAGTCACTGCATTTTCTGCTCTGTCAAGTATGTAAACTAGCCCACTTCCTCCCGGCTAAGGTTTCACATACTCAGTACACCTGGCATGCAGTATCTTTAGCACACCTGAGGTCTGAAAAAGAAAATATCAAATCTCATCATTTCTCTTGCAATTTTATTTAATATGTGAAGTTTTAAATATTGCCCTCTGCCTCCCATGCAGTTTTGTACAGAACTATCTATTTGCATTTTCAGAGATCTTTAAGGTACCTGGATTTATAGTTCACATTTCTGTGTTTTTGCCTTACAGGTAAAATGACATTATTTACTTTTAAAGTCTATTTTTTATCAAGACATCAATGTCCTTTATGCATGTGGTGTTTAGCTAGGAAGAATCTAATAGTCATTTTATTTTACTTTTTAATGTTTCTTATACCGTTTTCAAAACTGCAGCTCATGACCTTGAATGTTTATAAATGTATTTTAGGAATTTCCTCCAGAAACATTTATAATAATTAACTTATCAAAATGCAGAATTAATTTAAAAACACTCTGTACTAAATAAGATATGACTACATTTTTATCTGAAACATGGAGATAGCAGATAAACGTTTCTGACTTCAACCCATGATAATCCAAGTTAAATTGCCGCTGTGTGACGTTGTAAAAAACAATGTGCTGCATTCTGAAACAATGATACTTTAATTAGCTGTTTGTATTTATGTAATACTTCATTTTTATTTCTCTAGCTATAAACACACCATCCTTGCTAATGAGATGAAAGTAAAAGGCTGTAAGCAACATAACTATCACCCAGGACATAAGATATCTTTCCTAGTTCTATATCAGTCGTGCTGTTCACAATTCAGCATAATTTGTTAGTACATGGATGTTATTAGAAGAAAGATCCAAACAAGTCAGACTTGCCAGCTGTGCTCTGAATCTCTGGTTTTCAGTGATAGGATTGTTGAAAACTGATTTTGTACTCTTACTGGTGTTCAAAACATTCCACCTAAGGTCATCTTTTGTTTGTTGGTTGTTGGTAGCGAGCAAAAATGATACAAATAACTTGCAGTGCTTCTGTGAGATTACTATGGAAATGAACACCGACAGTTAAAATTGGAAGGTAAGGTGTTTGTTAGTATAAATTATGCATACAGCTTGCATTTTCTGAGTAATATTTATTATACATTTTCTTTTCCTTTCAGATTAATTGCATTCAGATGTAATAGCAAGAAAAGTTCAGAAAAATAAGTAGGGATATGTAAAAAGAGAGACCAGTCGACTCGTTTTTTGGTGCAAAGACCAGTAGTAATACTTTACAAGATTAGAGGCATGCTGATATAATTTGGGAAAGGAAATAACGCAAACTCTAATTTCTGCTTGTCATTTTATACACTGCCATAACTTCTCTATAAGTTCAGCTTGTCACTTGGTACAAGGCAAGGTAAAAAAAAAACAGTCCATGATAAGGCACTGCATTAACAAAGTTAACAAAGAATAAATAACTAGATGTGATTCATAATCTACTGGACATGACATATGTTGTATTGCAAATGGGTTTTCTGACTCGACAAGTTATGTCACTTTCATTTACAGACTGTTTCATTAGGTTACAATGTATGCATTGTAGCATCACCAACGGATGATGCCCTAGATATAGTTCTCAATTGCCTGGAATTTTGCAGAATGTCCAGACTTTTGCTTCATATTTTTTGACCACTCTCCACAAAATGTGTGGTTTTCTGGCAAATCATTAAGGACTGCAATCACGAAATAATGACAGACATTTGCATTTCAGACTTCACAAACTTCACATAATGCATGCTAAAGTAAAACCTGTTCGTTTAGCAACTTTCTCAGTTTATAAGAACAATATTTTAAATTTGTCCCTGATTTTGGTTACTTGCCCCCACTATTATTCTTGGCTTTGTCCATGAGTTTTGTGCTAAGGGGTTGAAAGATATGAGCCAGGGTGATAACGGTTTATAAAATGGCAAAATGCCCACTTGTACCAGTAGTGAACAATATCTGAGTAGTGGTCTGAGAGGCAGAATAATAGATGGGAAGGATATCATACCTTTCAACTGTCCAGATTTTTGCAGAATTTTCAGATTTTTGCCTCATATTTTTGGTCTGTTCCTCACAGAATCTGAAAATTTCAAGTAAATAAATGAGAGCTGAATTTTCTAAATAATAACACACACTAGAGTTTCAGACTTCATACCCTTCAGAAAATGCATGCTAACACAAATCCTGTTATTCCAGTATCTTTCTAAATTTATAACAGCAACATTTAAAATCTATCTCTATTTCTGGACCTTTGTTCCCCCATTACTTTAGGCTATATCCAGATTTCTTGCACTAAGAAGTTGTGAGGTATGTGAACAATGGACATAGGAATGGTAACCATTTGAAATGTGGGGACCCGCTTGAGTGAATCCCAAAATACAGACTGAATGTCTGAAAGAATGGACATAGACATATACTAAGTCTGAGAGGCCATTTCTCAGAATATTATTTTTTCTCCAAGGTATGGTGATCTGGAGTTGGTATATATATATATAAGGTCTGGGGTGTGGGGAGGAACTTGCCCTCTGCAAAAAGAAGTTTAAAGGGCAAGAATGATTTTTGAAATGTGCTTTTCTGCCGTGCTTCGTCTTCTGTTTCAGCTTGTCAGCACTTGGCATTTTCATTGCTGACATTTTAATAGGGATCCCAAGGAATTCATGACTTAGTTACCCTACACTTGCAGAAGTCATGTCATCTCATGTTATATTTTATCAAACTTCCTTAGTTAAGATTATTTTTTTATGACTAAAAGCTTTATTTCCCTTGCTGCTATTTGCTAGTGAATTTAAGCCTTATGACTGGATAGGTATGTGTTTTTGAAATACTTTTTTGGTTTAGATGAAGTTTTAAATGTTCTCTGTAGTGTTTGGGATTTGTGGACTGTCAAAACTTTTTTTTCTATATTTCATTTTGATTGTTGCAGTTGTGTATGTTTTTTTATTTTGGATATGGAAGATCATGGATGTCTTTATCTTGTATTTTATTTTGTGTTTTGGGGCTTTGTTTAGGTAGCTATGACAGGGCAGCTGTTTTTGTGACACTGTTGTGCAATATAAAAGGAAGTTTCTCCCGATTCCCACTGTTGTACAGTTGTGGAGTTAATACATATGCATTAAGTGCAGAGTGTAGGAGTAAAGCCTCAACCTGGAAGGGGATGGAGGGGGGCCTGTTCTGCTGCAAAAGCTCTTACTCTGCTGTTGGCTGTTTTGTTTTGAGGAATGTTTTCTTCAGTCAGTTTAAACTGACAAGACATTTTTTATAATGCTCTATTTTGAAGTATTGCAGGGAAGCACAAGGCCCTACCTGAGCTTAAAACGTTCACCGTCGCTACATACATACAGTAGAAAAGATGGGATATAATATTCATTTAAGAAATGGGCTCAAATAACCAAGCAATCTGACTAGCTAACAAAAATATGTTCAATACACTCCTGTACAGGGCTATCTAGAAAATGAATGCAGAAAAATGACATTTCATGAATGTAATAGTATGTGCTGAGCAATGTAATGAAGAGATATTACCAAACATCCAGGCTTGTAAGGCACTGGGAACATGCCTAACATTTCCCTTGATTCATGGTATCTAGGTCACTTGGCTAAGCTTATGACCTAACTACACTGAAGACACTTGATTGCTATAACCCCATACTAATATTTATTACTTCCTATATATAAATCAAGATTATTTTAGAAGTTAAGTAGATGATTAACTTATTATTATTATTATTACAAGAAGAAGCTTATTTCATGATTATCAACAATAAAGTATGATATTTGGGTGTATTTCTGTTATTTATATTCATTTTTATTATTGGCCTGTGCAGGAAATGTACCACTATGGTAGTTAACAACAGATCAAGGAATATTTCAAACAGAACTGCATCAGGCTTTAACCTGAAGACCAGGCAGAGGTCATATCTAGATTCATAGAGTTATATATATTCCAAGGCTATTGTATCTTACATTCATTTACACCTTGCCAGTACTATCCCTCAGGCCACATCAGCTTTCTTCAGGAGGGCCGTAGCAGTCAATGCTGGAACAAATTTATGTAAACCCATCCAGTCATCTAAGTTATGTTTGAAAGAACAACGTGAGTTGCACTACTTAACATGCAGGAAAAGTCTACTCCACAGGTTAGTAAGGTATTGGATTGTAAACCTGTACCCACTCCACTGTGTCTTATTTATCTGTTAGTGAAAATGTATGGCTCTGATTCTAGTATTTGTGGAACCACATAACTTATAGAGATACAACAGGTTCAGGACAACTGGGTCTCTAACGGCATGGTAAACAAGACAGAGATTTCCTCTTAAATGTCTATAAGACTGAATAAAAGAACAGAGCTTGCAGTCTCTTTTCATAGCTCAGAGACTTTAGGTCTTTAATCTTTTTGATTAAGAACCAAATTTTTGAGTCTTTCTAATTGTTTGATATGTTTAGTGCAACACATCCTGAAGGGAACAATGTACTCGATCAGTGCTGAGTATAAGGGAATGATCACCTCTTTGGATAATAATAATATTCCTTTGGCAAGATTCATTTAAGGATCTGGTTATATGGGTAGATCCAATCATACCGACCAATTGGTTAATGATAGTTATAAAACTATAGGTTGTATCAAAAGATTTTAAAAGTCTAGGAAATCATAAATGATGAAGTCATTGTTTGTTAGTTATATTAGACCCAAACTTGACTATGGAATAATAATATTGAAACCTTATAAGAGAACAAACATGAGTAAACTGGAAAGAGTACATCAGAAATATACCAAGGTTATCCATGGATATGAAAATTCAAGTTATTATGAAAGACTTGAACTTGTACAGTGTCTCTTACAGATATCTAAGAGGTGATCTTATTAAGATATATAGAACTACCTCGGGGAATGTTTGGGGTTATCAAAACGTAGTAGAGAATCATCAAACAACCTATGCAGAAGATTCTATTGGAATTAGAAGTGTACTGAGAGAGCAGCTGATGCATGGAACAGACTACCAATTTACGTTAAAGCAAGCACTAGTTTAGATATTTTTAAGAACAGCCTGGACATTTATTATGGGAATAAGTGCTTTGATATATTGGAAAGCTAGAAGGGCATTAATTCCCCTGCTTGAATTATTTGTATGTATGTATGCATGTATTTATTAACTGTACTAAATTAAATGAATTCCTGACAACTGCTGTCACATGATGGTAAAAAAAAAAAGAAAGAATTATCAACTCGGGATCCTAGGTCCCTGACTACATTTTCATTTTAGCTGATGGCACTTTTTCTATCCAGAATGATGAGGGAGGGATTGTCTACCAAAGTGACCATACTACACTTTTTTTAGCATTAATACTAAGCCCATGTTTAATACACTATGAATTTACTTGTGAAAGTTCATTTTTAAGGGTTTGGGTGTAAGAAGGTAACTTCACAATCCCCAGTTTATAGTCATTTGCAAACTTAATTAGTCATAGGTTTTGGGTCCCTGCTTGGAAATTGTAGAAGTAAATACCTAAAAGAAGAGGCCCAATACCAAGCCACAAGGGCCACTAATGGTCACTATCATACTTTCTGATGAAGCACATGCAATTCACACTGTGTGGGTTCTGTTTTTCAGCTAGTTTACAACCCATCTTACAACACATGGGTCAATTTGTAAAGCATTTAGCTACTGTACGATGTCAGAAAGGAAATTGTTGTCAAAGACCTTGGCTAGGTCAAGATATCCTGTGCATACCAAAAGGAGACATGATCCACCTTCACAAATCCAAATGGCTTCTGGTTAATTCTAAGAATACCCTTGTTATCGTAGTTTATGAGGTTCGTTGTAATATGTTCCATGGCTTTTCAGATGAAGCTTATTTAAAATGATAGGTTTGAAAATTGCCTGGTTTAGTTTTAAGACCACCCTTATGAAGAGGAATCAACACTGAAGTGTACCACTCATCGGAGACAAAACGAGTAGCTAAATTTAGGTCACAACGCTTATGGAATGGGCATATTGCTAGGTTGCATGGAAGAAGCATTTTTAGTCTTGGTTAGCTTTTTCAGAAAATCATCTTTAGTGATAGTTGGGTGAGTAAGTGATTCCGGTATTGCAAGGCTTTGGATAGAAGTCTGATAGGTGTAGTTTGCACTTAATTTGTTTGCATGGATATTGGAAATATTTATTGGGTTATAATAGATGACATCATTATGAATACATTCCAAGAAGTGCAGAGTATTGTTTGTCAGTTTTCTAACTTGTTAAAGAAGGATTTATAATTATCTTTGGTTTCAGAGGCCAGTCTAAGTTTATTACCTCTTTTGAGGGACATGATAGTGCTTTCAATGTATTAATTTATGGGTCTATATTAGAAGCATGAAAATGCTTGTAAGCAAATACGGAAACAGCAACACATATTCATCGAATCGCATTTAAACAATTTGATGAATATGTCATAGGGCAAGGAGATGGTTGGCCAACTTCACAGAGCTGCCCTTTCCTTCCCTATAGTGCGATCTTGGAGTTGGTATATTTAGCTAGGGGGATGTGAGCGGCAGAGCCCCCCACATTGGGGTGTGTGTTTATGATGTTAAATTATTATTTTTTTTTTTAAGCGAACAGCAGCGTAAGTTTTTTCCCTAGGGAAAAATTTGCTTATGTGGCCGTTCATTATTTTTAGGTTTCGTGCATTATGTGTCGACTTTTATGTAGTAACACATATGCACTTTCATTCTTATAATATAGACTTAATTTATTTATTTATTCTTTGTAATGTTTTTGATATTTTCCTTCAGGAAAGGGGTGTTACATCTGTTGTATAATTTAAGTAGTTTATTCCTTTTGTTTTATAGTGGTTGGCTAGCAGTTTGTTTTATTTTTGAATTTTTCATGATACTTGGCCCTGCTTAAGATTGCTAGCTCTATTTGCTTTGTTTTTTTTTTTTTCCTAAATGGGTGCAAAATCCCTTTATGAAGCTTGCAGGTCTATTAATGTCAGGGGTAGTGCAGCCATAGTGATTTCCATATTTCATCTTAAAGTAGGCCTGAGGTTGGCACGTTTAAAGTCCATAAATTCAGTAGGGTTTGCTGTAGTGGCTTTTAAGAGTTTAAAGGAGAAGGTCAGAGGATTGCTGTTAGACATCATTGGGGAAGGATATACCAGAGGAGTAGTGTACAAGGCTATTATATTTGTAAGAATTGTCTCAAGAATGCTGTGTCTTCTTGCATATTTGTTCACCAACTGCTTAAGAGAGTTTTTGTTTATAAAGCTGAGGAATTTTTGGGGCATATTCTACATCAGAAGTATAGGTCTGTTAGTTTATTGAAGTAAAGTTAAAGTCATCCAAATTAATAGAGATTTTGCCAGTGGGAAGATAATTTTAGAACACAATGAGGAATCTTATGTGGTTATCAGGGCAGAAAGAATATGTTCTGTAACAAGCTATTACTTGAAAGTTAACCATATCTAGAGTGATTTGCAGTTTAATGAGTTCAGTTTATAGGGCCCTAGAGATCTGCCTGGAAGTAATATGTTCCCTGACAAACATGGAAGCTCCATCTCAGTTGCCATCAGGTCTGAAGACATGAAAACCCTAAAGCCCAGGTACAGAGGGAGAGTTCTCTTTACATTTAAACCAGATCTCAGTAACAACAAAGACGTGGATGTTTTCCAAATGCAAGACTGTCTCAATATAAGGCAGTTTATTGTTTAGACTTCTGGCATTGAGGAGGGTCACCATCTTGTGATCTGATTCTGGGACTCATGTTAGTTATTTTAGAATGTCCATCTAACTGAGTCTGTCTAAAAAGGCACTGGGAGAATCAAAAGGTTGGAGCAAAGGCTTTAACCAGTGGGCAGAAGCATTTGCATGAGAAGTACATGCTATCCTCAATGACACAAGTTGAACTGTTGAACAACTTATGCAATGCTGCCACATACTGGATCCCCCTGAAATGATTCCACCTATTTAAGTAATTATCGAAACCAGTTATCATTTCTTTATGTCTAGGCTTCATTTGGGTTGATCGAAAGACTTCACTCAGAACCTGTGCATCACCTGCATTTGTAAAATATATGCAAAGTTCTGACATGTGATTTTGTATATACTTCAGGGTTTGTATGTCTCAAGTCATTTATTGTCACGTATCATGATCATGTCATAGTCATATTTGCCAGGCACTGGGGTTCTTTAGGGTCCTTGCAATGTCAGAAATCCTGGCATCTAAACGGCAACTCAGTGTAACCTTCTCCTTATTCACTGTTGTTAGTGATGAGTCATTGTGCTGACAATAAACACACATTCATTACAACATTTCTATTGTTGCTGATGCTTAGAGTGGCAAATGTGGAGTGTTATTACTCAGGATTATTTTGCATGAGAGGTATGCATGAGGTGAGTAAATGCTGTGATTCTTCTGAGACTTAGTCCTATTTCTAGGAGGCTTTGTGAGCAGTTTTTACTGACTCTATGAAAGACATTTTCATGTGATTAGAGAAGGATTCTGGTAGAGATATATAAAGTTCAGAGGGGAAGTTTTTAGGTGAGAGAGGTGCTTTCAGAGTTATTACAAACTGAATTGTACAAATGTCACTTTATCAAAAATATCTTTTCCAGAATGTAGTGTCATTCATTGCATAAACCTCCAGCAGTTCTTCCAATACATTAAAGGATCTGCTAACCCCTTGAACAGATAGCCAGTTGAGTAACATGCCAACATCAGTATTTTCATTGCCTGGCAGGATGAAGACCTGGCAGTGATGTTGTCCTCTACAAAGATGCATAAGGCAGTTTGTACGCTATCTTGGAAAGTGCAAAAAAAAAGAAACAGGGGTGATACTGTTATGCTGACCTTCCATTTTGTTCAGTCCTTAGGTATTTACATGAGTAAAGTAAATACAACAGAGAGTATATGTAATTATGGCACGATACACAAAATATGCACAAAGCTCTAGAGCGAATGGTAATCCTGTTTCAGGAAAATGCTAAATGCCAATCACCAACATATTCTTTTTTTCAGATCAGTTGAAACAATGTATCAAATTGACATACTACATAATAATATTTTTTTTCTTTCTAATATGGCTTCTATTGAGAAAACTTTTATACTCAGAAAATCCAAATCCCATCGATCTACGCGCTCGAGAGACTTGAACCTCAGCACTGAAATAAATAGGACATGCGGGAGGGACAGATTCATAACCCAGAGGCTCCCTTCACTCTGGAATAAAATCCCAGTCCAGGTTAGGCAGAGTCCCTCATTGACTCTCTTCAAGAGGAATCTTGATGAGTGGATGGGAGATCATAGGTTTACCCCGAGTATCACTTTTGTGTCACTGTTAGACAGAGGCACAGTATACTAACCTCGAAAAAGGGCATAGCAAAATTAATTTAAAATGGGTGGCGAAAGCCAAACACACTCTGGCTAGGCTTATAAATGCCCTAGGGCAGATAGCCTAGTATGAATCTATGAACCTATGAACCTATAATTAACATTGGCCTTTTGTTCCACCTCTGAATTATCTTGTGTAGGGGAAAACATCAGGAAAGCTTATAAACTGTATATACAAGTAAAGCTATGCTGCTCAACATAAGAGTGTAGTAAATGCTGTTTTCAGACATGCCATGAACTGTGGAAATATAATGAAAATCCTTTGTAAGGTCCTCAGCCATGTTCTTGATGATATTCAGGTGGGGGGGGGGGATAGTAACATGAATTATAATGAATTATAGTTCTATAGATATAGTTTATCTTAGAGACATACTGGCCACCATAATTAAATTTCAGTGTACATTTTAAAAGTTTTCTCATTAGAAAATATATTAGAAAGAAAGAAAACGTTTTCCTTTTGATGCAATGCCTCAGCATGACAAATGATTTTTCTACTTTCTACTATCATGAAAGTAAATATTTGTGGGAAGCAATAGCCAGGGAATCATTATGGCTAGGTTTGTATAGGCCCTAAGGCCAATAGCTTAGTACCTACCTATGAACATTTTTTTAAACATTTCATGTGTTTGACTGTTTTTATGTCATATGATTTGCACCATTAGTATAAATGTCACTGACGTCTGTGACGTAATCAGAGGGACTAAAGTATGTGCATACTAACTAAAGAACTCTTGTGTCATTATCTGCGAGGACATTTTCATTTTTCAACATTATGGCTCTTTGAACATTGTTTTTTTTCCCCCCTGGGCTAAATCATGAAGTGGCGTTTTCTGGTTTTTTTTTGTCTTTATTAATGGTATTGTTTTTTATCATAATTTTTGCCCACTGCTTCTGATGACCATCAAACCTTCCTCTAGTCAGACAGGACCTGTCTGTCCCTCAGCTCAGGGGCTTTCACCCTGGGCTGAGGTCAGAGGAACAGGTCTCTCACCAAGCTCCTTGAGCTATTCCCCAATCTACCACACCAGAACATCACTGAGGAGTCAAAACAAAGTCCATAATCTAGTAGCGCCTGGAATACAGAAACCAATCAGATTCCAATTCTGTGCCCCAACCCATTTCCACCCCTCAAATAAATACATAAAAAGTAAATAAAAATGCTCTTCTCTAAACTGCTGTTATAGTTTATGTAAGTTGAATACGGAGAGCTAATGTGCTTAAGATGTCTGTGAAAAAACTTTCAGTTTAAACTGTAGCAAACTAATTGCTGTGCAAAAATATTTCCTCTCATCTCTATACCACTCTGACATGCATTCGTGCATACACTTAAGCCTGCACAGCATATTTCTGCATGTAGATTTGTCATAATCATTCTGCAGAGTGATCACGGTTCTTTCTAATATGTTTCATTCATTTTTTTTTTCCTTTCAGTTTTCTGACATCATTACATAATATATTATTTTGAGGTCAGGCTGTGCTTTCAAGAGTTGGAAATTTTGATAAGCAAAATATATATTTTCTGTACTTTCTTTAATCTAGACATGTTTTAACTACATTTTGTAAGCTACATAGTATCTGTTTCTATATCATTCTGTCTGTGTTCCTGTCATTATGCAGTACTTAAATGGGCAGGAATTGATACCTTAACTGTTGATGGTTTACTTTGTAGTGCATACTAGGTGAATCTTATGGGAACACTGTTCATGAAAGTCAAGATTTTTTTTTCTTATGAGCAGTCTGATTATAGACCACCCTGGCTTTTCTGTGAGCACCTGCATTTGGCTCTAACCATCTGCATTCTTGGCATGATGATGAATTTGAGAACATCTGTGCCATGCGTCTGAATGGGATGCTTTTGCCTTGTTTCTGTCTGTGCCTTGAGTGATTCTATATTTAGCTTTCCATGGTGTAGCTGTGCTCTTAACACACTAACCAGATTCCTGATTGAGAGCATTTACATATTTTCATACATTGAACAGAAACTTATATTCTCTGACTGCTATCTACTTCCCAGATAAAGCTATGCAAGTAATACTTCCAAAAACTGAAAGATAATGACAGCTCAGGAGGAACAAATGCAATTATTTAACGAACATTATAAATACTTGCATAGTCTGTATGACTACATAGTATAGCTGAAATGTGCCTGTGATTTCCTGTAACTTATTACTGCATTCTTTATGTAGGCATTATCTCTGAAGTTCCTGATGTATTCTAGTCACAAGAACTGCACTCGTAGGAGGAATTTGGAGCTTAACTGTAAAGGGTGAGAGACTTAACATTGATGTCATTTTAATGATAAACTGGAAACAGCATGTATTGGAATAACACAAGAGAATGGTGGCTTTGTACTGTGAGGGAAACCGTGTCTATGCTGAATGACAGCAAATAATAGGCCGGCATAGAAAAAAAAAGTCACACGGCATAAAGAAAAAAAACATCATACTTATTAAAACTTGGTCACATAAGGAGATTGTATTCATAAAATGCATGCTTCTAGATAGCATTCACTGCCACAGGAGAGAATGTCCTTCTAAACATAGCTGTGAAAATCTGACTACCTTTACATTACAGATGGAATGAGAAGAAATACGAGACTGCCTTTCTTTCAATTGTCTCTGTTCTTTTACCCTTGAGAGAGAACCACAAATTCAGGGTGAATGTAACCACTTCCAAGTCATCAACATACACATCAAGGCAAGGTAAAATGGCAGGCTGGCCCCATTTCTTTATGATTAAAATTGTTTTGTGTCACAAGTGTAGTCTGCCAGAGCCTTTGTTGATAGGGAAATGTGATACAGGGGCCATGACTCATCTTGCCAGGATTTAATTTCTTACATTCATCATCCTATTACAGCCTGAGAATTCTCACTGTGCCCTTTCATTCAAAGTATGCACCATTCAAAAAAGCTGGCCAGTAGTGGGAAATGACAGCCATGCCATCAGAGACAGGGTGACAAATATAAATAACTGTACTGCGTTACACATATAGGTGTGCACATAAGGCCTCGGGAAGTGTTGATCATTAAGGAAAAGCACATATTAGGAGGTAGATTCATACTTTGGTAAGTACATGCCTTGTGGCTTGAAATGATGTAAGCTCATCTGCCTTAAACCACCTGAGAAATGCTTATGTCAAAAACATATCTATGCCTTAAAAAGCTTAATTATAAAATAGATGGAAAAATCAGGTATCGAAAAATGAGGGATAAAAAATGTGCAGCAGCATAATCGGTGAAGAAAAATGTATAGTGATACATATTTTAAAATCAAAAGGCTAAAAGCTCACAAAGGCTGTTTTTTTTCCAAAAAACATAAACTAAGCAGCAGGCAAAACACCTTTCAGTGGAACCGTGGAGCCAGAATGAACTTTGTTATATTGTTATGCTCTTTTGTCTCACAAAGTCAGACTGAAGCTGTATCTGTAACGTTTGTGAGACAAAAGCACTTACTGGCATAATAAAGCTAGGTCAAGTTCTACTCTTCTTTTGAAAGGTGTTTTTGTTTTGCTTATGCTGCATATTTGCATTTAAAGCAGTTTACATTTTATATCAATGCAGTTCATTACAAATGTATGTGTGTTTATGTTTATGTGTCCGCATATGTATGTATTTATTTTTGTGCTCCAGTGTTTGTAGCAGTTCAGAATGCATTTAATTTCTCCATTTCTCCACAGATTTCACTACTGGCTTACAGTGTACAAGAAACTCTCATAAAATATAAAACTATTTGTTCACTCATTCAATCATTCATTCCATCAATCATTTATTGAATTTCTGATTACCAACTTATTCCATTTCAGAGTCACAGGCAGCTGAAACCTGTTCTGACAATCGATGAGTGTAAGGCTGAAAAGCTCACCTTGAACTGAATTGACAACACATTGCGGGATGTACACACACACACACACACACACTGACTTGCATCTGCACACACACACACACACACACACTTGCATCTGCACACACACACACACACACACACACACACACACACACACACACACACACACACA
The DNA here is from genome assembly GCF_019279795.1 of Protopterus annectens. Lineage (NCBI taxonomy): Eukaryota > Metazoa > Chordata > Ceratodontiformes > Protopteridae > Protopterus > Protopterus annectens. The sequence continues at coordinate 291,803,852 of NC_056733.1, forward strand.
CACACACACACACACACACACACACACACATCAGCACACACAAACAAGTACAAAAGTGAATTTGTATCCCCATGAATGCAGAATCACATGGCAAGTTTACATTTAGCACATCTTTTGGATGCAGGAGGAAACCAAAACGGCAAATAAACCCACACAAGCACAGCAAGAATGTGCAGATTCTGCTGAGAGGGTACCCAGTTGAGAACTGAAAAAGGGAATGAAGTGCTGTGAAACAACACCTCTAAATGTATCAGTACTGTCCCACCCTAGTATTAAATATGTTCTAAACATATTTAATCCTGAATGGTCAGCTACTGATTTCATGAGGATTTTTGCTGGAAGAAAACAGCATAAATGAAATTAATGTCTTCAGAAAATTTTTAGTGTACACTATATTGTACTATATTATACTCACAGTAAGGCATTGCAAGGAGTCTGTTATGATAGGATACTGCCCTTCTCAACTGTCTATAGTTTTTATAACTGTGCCTCATGCACAAATGCAGGTAAAGCAGACTGTTACCACAATACTCCCTTCTCATGTTTCTTTACTTTATATACATATAGGCAGCAGAAATAGTGGCTAATGCTTCTAACCAGAGAATGGTTTAAGTAATCATGACGAAAAGTGATTCCCAGCACTTAGTTGGTGCAAAACCAGAGGAATGTTTCTTGGGCCGAAGGTCAGCCAGCCCATTGTAGAATGTTAATACACACACACACACACACACACACACACACACACACACACACAAACACTCACATACACACACACACATATGGGCAATTTAGAGAATTACAGAGTAAAACAGAAGACCAAGTGAAAACCCACATAGATGCAGAGACAGTGTGCAGGCCCTACACAGAAAGCATCTTAGCTAAGACTCAGACTGGAGAACCAGACCTAATCCATGAAACATGATCCCATCTAGCCTGTTGAGTGACAATAGGATCATCTGCAAGCAAACAGTCTTCTCTAGTTATGCATTACTTATTTATTTATTTATTAAGTTTGTTAATTGGGTACATAAACTGTTCCAAAGATGTTTTTTACTCACATTCCAGCCCAATAAACAAATACAAGAAATGCAGCAAAAAGTTAAATGAGCTAGTCAGACATAAAATAAAAACAAGCAGAATAACAAGAACAAAATACTTAGCAACTAACTGACATGTATACGAAGATAAAAAAATAAATAAGTTGTGATAGTAAATATAATAGAGGTTGGGTCTATATTAAATCAGCAAATGCTTAAAAAAGTGAACGCTGATTTATCGACCCCATGTAAGCGAAAGCTTACAATCCCGAACACTGGGAAAGAAAATTGCTGTGCCACAAAAAAATAAATAAATAAAAACTTCAAAGCATTACATAAAGTGGGGGGCTTCGCCCTCCACACCCCCCGATGTGGGGGACTGTGCCCCCCACACCCCCTACTTAAATATACCAACTCCAAGATCACACTACATTGAGGAAAACAGCAAAGTAATGGAAGCGGCAAAGTGATTTCTTTCCCAGGGAAATAAATTGCTTATATGCCGTTTCACTATTTTGCTATTTCGTGCTTTCAAGTTCGATCAAGATGCATTTGAAGAATTGCGTCTTTGATTATATAATAGGAACCCTAGAGGTTATGTGCAAATACAGAGCAATATATATTTCAATGACTTCTAGAAATAGACTTATTTACAAAGCTAAATATGAGCCGCTAGTTTAGCATAGGTTAGATGGTTGTTCAAGTAGGGACTTTATCTTGAGTTACAAGTTTGTTTAAGTGGTGAACTATAAGGAGCAGTGAAAGACATAAGAGCCGTGATATATCACCAAGTGCAGCAGGGATGACCGATAAAGCAAATGCATTTTTTTAATTAGATGTTTGTAAGTGGCTTGTGGAAAAAGATTGGATCAGTAATTTTCCTGATATCCTTGGAAAGATAGTTTCAGGCATAGGGTGTTTTTTCAGGCCTCATCCACTATGAGTGTGAAGGATTGTCTAATAAAACTGTTTAAAATGGCAGTTCCACATGACATTTAAATGAAAGAGTTTGATGAAAGAGAATATCTAGGCGCCTTTGCACTTTAAATGCATCGGGGGATACTGCAGGGTCTCATTTAGAGGATAGATTGAAGTTAGAATGGTTGAGTCTTTTTGAATTTGTAAAAAGCAGATGCCCTACGCAGACCATCTCAAAAAACTCCAGCTTTACTCTGTTGCATATCACCTACTCAGAGGCGATCTCTGCCTAACATACAAAGCTATGTCAAACCCAGAGCTATTGGACATGCTCCACTTAACGAAACCCAATCCCTCCGAGCTACATGCTCTAGGGACCTAAACCTTGTCACCACAATAAACAGAACATGTTGGAAGGATAGATTTCTGTCCCAGAGATTTCACATACTCTGGAACAAACTACCTATCTATATCAAACAAAGCACCTCATTAGCACTCTTCAAGAAAACTCTTGATGATTGGGTGGGAGATAGGAAATTCACCCTGAGGATCACTTCTGTGGCTCTTCTTGACAGGGGCACAGGAAAATAATTTTCTTGGTTGGCGAAAGCTAAGGTACCATTTGGCTAGGCTTATATAGGCCCTAGGACCAATAGCCTAGTACCTACCTATGAACCTATGAACCTATTAGTTTATTTCAAGTTTGTTTGTTGTTACCCATCGATCCACTATCCCTTTTTCTCATTTTTGCACATGAGGTCAGGGTGCCACTTCAACAGCGACAATCATCTAGAGCCAAAGTTTACACCACGAGATGGCTAGTCCTGCCAAGATAGTACTTTCACATGACACACTCGGACACACACTCACACCTATGGTAAATTCAGAGTATCAAATCCACCTACTGCATGTCTTTGGAATGTGAGAGGAAAACAGAGCACCCAGAAGAAACCCACATGAACACAGGGAGGACATGCAGACTCCGTACAGAAGGCACCCAAGCTGAGAATCTAACCAGGGAAACCTCTTGCTGTGAGACAATAACACTACCCGCTGCGCCACTATGCTGCCCTGTACCCAGTTCCATATTAATGCAAAGTTGTCCTGAAAGTATTGTTCTAACAATGGGGTTTGCATATGTGAAGAGGTCAGCACAATATTGTCTTCACATAGAAGCAGGATGGTATTTGGCACTTCAGAGGGTAAGCTGTAGATAAATGTGAAAAAAAAACAGTGTCCAAGGAATGAGCCTTGTGGTACCCTTTCGGGAAGTGTAAAGCAGCAAAATGAATATTGTGTAGAGGAAATAGTAAAGGCACTGATGGAAAGTTAGTTCTTGAACCAAAGGCTTACTTTATCAGAAAAGTCAATATAATTTAGTCTGTCAATTAAAAGATCATGGTTAACATTACAGTATCAAAAGCTTTTCCTAGGTATAAAAAAGCTTCAGTGATAAGTTGTTTGAAATGATCTTATCTGATAAATAGTACACTGCAGTTATGTTGCTAAACTTTGACCTAACATATGCTGTTTACTGGATAAGAAATTATAAGTCTAAAGTTATTCAACAATTTTTTTTTGTAAATGATTTTTTTCTAGAATTTTAGCAAGACGTCAACTATTAGAGATGAGCCTAAAATTATTGGCATGTATGGGGCTATTGAATTTTGGTAATGGCATAATTAAGGAATATTTGAAACTGTATGAGATAATTTTTGTAGTTAAGGAAAAGTTGTATATATATATATATATATATATATATATATATATATATATATATATATGAGACAGGTTTATAAAGACGCTCACATTTTTAATGAAAGAATCTGGATGAAGGATATGGAAGTGAAGATAATAGATACATTTTAAACAACAAAGAGTTTGGGGCTAAGGGTGGTAAGAGAATGATTGAAATCAGTGAGGGGATGGATAACAAAGTGTGGATTTAATTCATTTGAGGATATTGGGGTCCAGTATAATGAAACAAGTTTTCCCACTTCTTTATTAGGAAAGATTTTAGGAGAGCTAATTTTCCAGAAGGATTTAGGGTAGGAGATGAGTATTTCTTAAGAAAGAAACATTGGCTTCATTAGTTTTATCCTAGTTGTTTCTAATAAAAGATATTTATATACTGGGCTGCTCTCTGGGTTAGTCTTCTGTGGTTTCCAGGCATTTCCCCTATACCTTATCAGATTTATTAGAGAAGAGCTAATCCAAGATGCATTATAATTTTCCATGTTGATTTGCTTAATTGGCAAATGTCTGTCTTGGATGAAGCATAGTTCAGTGAGGAATGTGAAGAGAGCAGACATAAATTCATGCTGAAAACATACTGTTAATGTAGCCGAGGTACTAAAGCCAAGGAGGAGGGCTAATGGATGATATGATATAACCATTTGCAGGAAGCTTTCTTTAGTGCAGTTTACAGACTGGGTAACCTGTAGATTAAACCCTGATTGGAGAAGGAATATTCTCCAATAGGGTGTTAATCTACAGGTAATGCCCACTGAAAAACTAGTCCATTGCTTCACGGCATATCAAGCTACATAGACTGAAAAAACTAACAGCTGCCATTATTTTACACTTGCTAAGCAGCGCTTTTGTTGTTTAGCAAGTGTAAAATAAAAAAAGAAAATTAAAATACAAAAAAAAATGTGTGTGTATGTTTATGTCTGTGTGTGAAAGTGCATGAGAGTGATAGAGATTGACTGAGTTATTATTTTGTACTGGTGAAGGTGGATGAGTTTAAATACTTGAGATCAGCAATTCAGAGTAACGGTGAGTGTGGAAGAGAGGTGAAGAAGAGAGTACAGGCAGGGTGGAGTGGGTAGAGAAGAGTGTCAGGAGTGATTTGTGACAGATGGGTAACAGTAAGAGTGAAAGGAAAGGTCTACAAGAGGGTAGTAAGACCAACCAGCTATGTTATATGGGTTGGAGATGATGGCATTGACAAAAAGGCAGGAGTCAGAGCTGGAGGTGGCAGAGTTAAAGGTGTTAAGATTTGCACTGTGTGTGACAAGGATGGACAGGATTAGGAATCGGTATTTTAGAGGATCAGCTCAGGTTGGACCGTTTGGAGACAAAGCCAGAGAGCTGAGATTGCATTGGTTTGGACATGTGCTGAGGAGGGATGCTGGGTATATTGGGAAAAGGATGCTAAGGATGGAGCTGCCAGGTAAGAGGAAAAGAGGAAGGCCTAAGATAAGGTGTATGGATGTGGTGAGAGAGGAAATGCAGGTAGTTGGTGTGGCAGAGCAAGATGCAGAGAACAGGAAGAAATGGAAAAAGATGATACACTGTGGCGACCCCTAACAGGAACAGAGGAAAGAAGAAGAAGAAGTTCTTATAAAATTACAAAAGTTGCTTAAATAATACAATTTGTGCTAGCATGCATTTTCTCAAGTGCAAAATATGTGCGTGATTGCGCGAAATCACTCAACCACTGGTAGCAGCAGTAAAGAGGTTTGTATACTTCTCAACCTCTTAGCTCAAGAAATGTGGGTAAAGCCTAAATAAAGGTGGAATTAATGCACAAAAATAGAAATAGGGCCTCAGAACACCCCTCTGCGGAAGTTTTTTCCACTATAACACACACGCTGTTAGGCGTTATTGCTTGTGTATCACATTCTAATGCTCAGTTAGCTGTAGGAAAACTGCAGATATATATGAGAACTAACTGAGCAATGTCAAAGCTGGTACCAAAATGGCCAGAAAGGTATATCTCTTTAAATATAAACAGCTTTTTAAGCCACAGCCAGCATGTCAAGCAAGTATTTAAAAGGTCTTTGCAGGGGCCAATATAACTTACAAAATGATACATTGTATGAACTAACTTTTTAGAGTAGCTCACTTATTAATGATTCAGTGATACTAACAATATGAGGTAATGCTAGCTTACAATCTTTCTGAATTGGATTTAATGGTCAGTTTCAGAATATAATTAGCACAGACTGGGTACCTGGGATAAAACTGCCGTCACTGGAGTTTTGTATTTTTTAAAACGCCTAAGTGGAAGTGTTGATCACTAAATCTTAGTATTGTTTTAAAATTCCTAAGTGGGAACGTTGCAGTAGTTATTTGATAATTGTGTTTTGTAATGGCTCATGTGCTAGCTGATGGTATCTGACACCTAGCAGTGTTTTGGATGACAAAATGTCTAGTTTAATCCAATAATGGCACCGTTGTGGAGGTGATTATCAGTATAGAAAAGTAAACTATTAGTTTGTACATTCTGATTAATCCAATTTGGGATCATATTAGTGCTTGCAGGTATTACATGCACTGTTCCTATGCTTTGTTGTTGTCTGCAGTGATACTGATGTGTCAGCCTAAACAGTTCAGCAGAGACAATTATTGTCTGCCTTTGGACATGACCTGTGAAGCTCTTACTGTGCTCCTTCAGTTTACTATGTCATCTGTGTAGGCAGAAGAATTCCATCTGTCCATGGGTATAACCTGGATATAACTGAAGTTTAACTTCATTTTCTTGCTTGGAGTGACATGCCGCGTGTTTTATTAGTACATACTTATGCTACATTCAGTTCTCAGTTCTGTACATACAGCATCTTGTAAACAATATGGAATAGTGCTGGATCTCTACAACTGCATTCCTCCCTGTTATATAGTGTCCCCATAAAACTTTCTACATTCCCTTACTACTTCTTGATCTGGTACATCATTTAAAATACCATGGATACAGGTGTCTCTACTGCATGTCACTGTTTGGGAATTGATATCACTGGCCTCATCTGCAAGGCCATAAATTCAGTCATAACAGACATGATAAACTATGATATAAAAATCAAATAAGACTTGACCTCTAGCAGTTTGTCCTTGTTAAGGGTAAATATTGTCTAAATCTGGTGATAGCTTTTTTGAGAGGGTAATGCAAGTCATGGACAGTGGTCATACTGTCCATACAGCATTCCTTGACCTTGTTAAGACATTTGATATTATATGACATACCAACATTGTTAACAAGTTAAATGCATTCCAAATTGACCTCTGTGTATTTATATGGATAGCTAATTGGCTGAGGGGCAGAACCCACCCTATGAGGATGGCAGGTGCATCCTTAAGGAGCATAACTGTACTCAGTGGGCACCACAAGGATCTGTGCTAGGATGTCTGCTATTCAGTATAAATGTCTGTTATCTCCAAATTAAAAACAAGAAACTCTGGCTAACCAAGCTTGATGATGATTATAAACTGAGATTATATTCAAATCTCCTTCTGATATGCAGAAGCTACAAAGTAAATTTACACATGTTAATAGCCAGTGCTGTGAAAGAGGGCTAAAATTAAATGTTAAAAAAATGCACTTTTGTTTCACCAAGCATATAGAATAGAAAACACCCCACTCCAAAATGAAGATGGTGTGAGATACCTTAAAACATGGCTAGATAACTCCCTCTCTTTGATCATCATGTTACAACAGTTGTCTGGAAATCCTTCTGTCTGACACAGTTGATTGAGAAGAGTATTCTTTCTAGATCCAAAGAAGTCCTTATCCCTTTATATTCTGCACTGACCAGGCCCATCACTGAATACAATGCCACTTTTAGGACTTTTATTGGGAAACATATCAATCAGTTGAAGAGACCATAAAGGTTCCTCACAAAAAAAGATCATGGGCCTAAGGAAGTGATCTAGCAAGAGATACTAGAGGCCTTCTCCCTGTATTTAGTGTTCCAAAGACACCTTAGGGGTAATAAGTGCCTTGCCTTCAAGGCCATTGGGTATCCAGCACCCCAAGACCTCTTATTTATCTATACATCAAACAGACCAGTGAACAGTAGAACAAGAGATCTGAGCCTGCTTCAACAAAGAAACAAATCATGGAAGAGAGACAGCTTCTTCATGACCACACCTTCTCTGGAATAAACATGATCTTTAGATCAATGAATGTGGCACACTATCTTACTTTAAGAAGGAATTAGACAATTAAATTGGTATTCATAAATTCACTCCTGGTATGACTAGTGTACTGCTCCTTGAAAGGGTGGGTATTGGCCAAATGTAAATCACTGAAAGCTCAGATGTCTTGTACAGTCTATGATTCTATCGGTTTACTGCAAACATGCATCAGAACAGTACTAAATCCCACTGGTGTGTGTTTATGGATCTACTTTACAAGCTCGAAGTTTCAAAACTTCGAACTGCAAATGGTCATGAAAATGTGAAACTTTGAAACTGTAATAAAAAAAAAAGTTTTTTACATTTTTTCAGGGGGGCAATCCCCCCTGCATCCCCCATACCACCTGCTAAATAAATATACCAACTCCGAGATCGCACTACAGTGAGGAAAATGGTAAATTTCTCATTCCGCACTGTTCGGTGATCTCCATTCAAAACGTTCAAAGTTTCAAAACTTCAATCTTATGGTCTCGACCATTTGCAGTTCGAAGTTTTGAAACTTGGAGCTTGTGAAGATAATCCGTGATTGCATACATTGCCTATAAAGTTCACTGTAGATCAAGTATAGAGTTAATGGGAATTATTCAAAAATTTTCTAAAGCCTTAACTGAGAGGTGTATTTTCTGAACTGCTGTTTCTGGAAAAGGTCTAGCAAAATGCTTATTAGTTATTGTTTTAAGGATTCCAAAAATCTGTGTTGACAAATCATTTTCACTTGCTTTTAATAATTGTATCTGTTTCTTTATAGATTGTTTAGCTGCATGATATTTATTTCTCTATTATTGTATGCTACCTTGATTGTATGAAAACAATCTTATCCATTAACTATAGAATGGCACATACTTAGCATTTAAAAAGGGAAACTCTGAGTGAGTAGAATAATCAGTGTAGCCATGTCAAATCCAGCACTACCACACACAAACGCAAAGACAAAGACAAACACACACACAAACTATTAAACAATTCTGTACATAACAGTTTGGGTGCTAATAAATGAAAAGTGACACCTTCTGTTTTTTTTTTTTCATTTCTACTTATCTTTACCCATGCCTGTAATCCTAAAAAAGAAAACATTATTATATAGAAATGCAACAATTATTTCAACTAACAAAGTAAATATTAAATAGTTTTTAAAAATTGCAGAAGCTGCTCTGATTAACTTTAATATTGCTGAGAATCCATCCATCCATCTATAACCCCTTTTTACCATTTTTGCACATGGAGACAGGATGTCACTTCAAAAATGCTAATAATCTAGAGCCAATGTTTACACAGATATGTGGCTAGCCCTGCCACTTTAAAACTGCCCACTAAATCTTCAGCTTCAATAGATTGCAGTATGTATATATATATATATATATATATATATATATATATATATATATATATATATATATATATATATATATATATATATATAGTAAGACTTAATTTTATTGATACTACCTTTGGTTGACATATGTTTAGTCAACAAAATTTGGTCAGCTAAACAGATGTTTGACAGGTGTGCGAGATCGCACAATTCTTGAGGTTGAGGAATATGTCCTTTGCAAAACATTGTGCAATCTCGGAGTTAGTATATATATAATTAGCAGGGGATGGTGGGTGCATGGGGGCTTACCTTTTCAAAAAATATATTTTTTTAATTTATGTATCTATAGCTATGTATATATATATATATATATATATATATATATATATATATATATATATATATATATATATATATATGTATGTATACATACAGATAGACATAGATAAAGATATAGATATATAAAATGAAACATTTTAATTTATGTAAAGTTCAGTATAATAAAAAAGGAGACATCTTATTCTTTAAATTAACAATACCTACTTCCCAGATAATTTCTATACTATAACAAACAAATAACTTATAGTGCAAAACTGGTACAAAGTGAATTAAATTGATGTGCTATGCAATTGCTACTTTTATATAAATATCTCTCTCTCTGACTCTCTCTCTCTCTATATATATATATATATATATATATATATATATATATATATATACACACACACACACACACACACACACACACACACACACACACACACACACACACACACACACACCAAGATGTGTAGCCAGTACACTGTTTAGCCATCCCAAGGCAATAAATAAAATTCACATTATCACAGGAAGATGAAAATAAAAAGCAGTATTAATGTATATTGACTTTACTTTAAATTATTAGATATTTCAAGTAATGCCATTGCAATGTGTCACAGCAATATTGCAATTCAAAATTGACCCAAAGTGAGCAAAAGCTATATTTAGACATTTGGGTTTCAACCTAGTCATCAGACATTGGCCTGTACCTTGGAAATCTATGAATTTGTGACTTGATGCTATGACATATTGCTTACATATCTAAACAGTATTGATTTCCTTTAATGGGCTTTCATTTCCTCTGACAAAATGCAAGTGTTTGCATCATAATAGCTTCAGAACAATGTTTTAAACGTCGTGCTTTTCTCCAAGTTCAGAGAAGAAGGAAGAAGGAAGAAAGGCAAATGCATGATTTTACTTTTGGATAAAAAAGTATCCACCTTTTCTATGAATAATGGTGACCTCAACGGTCATTATATCATGTCGAAAGCATTTGGTGTAGTTGCTCACAGAAGAAACACACGAGACTTCCTTCTACAAAAAAATACAAATTATAGGCAAATATCCATTCATAATCTATGGATGGCAATGTTGTACATTTGAGGAAAAATATATTGTTGGGGAATATTCTTTCATATAATGTTATTTGTTCGGTAGTTATGCATAGTACTTTGTATAACCGTTTTCCATTTTCTAGCTAAGGATCCTGCAGGTTTCTCGTATGTTTCACTAGCTATATTTCCTCTGCTATTCTGAAAATGTATTATGTATACCAGGCTATTTTTTGTTCCAATGCTTTTTATACTTATTCTGTAATACTACATCTTGTGCTGAGGCAGTCATGAATAGTGACACTTATTATTCTGCCAGTTAACAATACTTAAACTAGTTTTCTTCATTTATACAAAGAAACTAAAACTAACAGGGAAATTTGGGAGGGTGAGCTATTATGAGAAAATTACTTTCAGGCAAGTAAAACAAGATGTAGCAAATGAAATGAAAAGTAGACAAAGTATGTGTAGTCAGTCCAGAACATGATATGATGTTTCTCATAAGTAAAAAATGTGCTCCTGTTTACTGCTGTAAGCATATCAATAAAATTAACAATATATTTTCAGCTTTCAGTTTAAGAGTATTTTTAGTAATGAGTGACCTACTCATGTTTCCTTATCTAATCCACAAATACCATTCAAGCAGAAATGCATTGTGGCACTATGCTCTCTAAGTGCCTTTGCTTGGTATAAAATAACATCTGATAGTCATTCAAAACAGAGAACCTCATCCTACTTAAGCTGTGTTATTTAATAGGAAAGAGCTGTGTGCTGTAGCAGTTTCACTATTTACAGGTTTAACCCTATAATCATCCGGCATGCAGTACGCTGCAGGAGGCTGTAACATCGTCCATTGCCCTTGCCAGTCAATGCCTGAATAACCACCATACCCAGCTCTCACTCAGCACAGTTCCTTCCTGCTGATTTGTTTTTCTTTTACTCCACATTCTGGTCACAAAGACAAAATCAGTCACAGGACTTGCCCACAGTTTTTCTTTCTCAGTAGCATCGCTGCCATCTGTTATTCCCAGATTAGTTCAGCTTGCATAAATTTGTATTTAGATTTCCTCCATTTGTGACAGTAACAGCTACACAACTTTCCTATAAAAGATGGAAATATGTTGGCAGCTTGTTATCTTTGGAATGTCACTGAATGTGTTGAACATGATATATTCTGGCATTGCATAATAAGTTTGCTTTTAATACTAGGCAGTTTTTAAGATTTAGGGTTCTGAACTGAGCACTAAATTGGTGTAAATTATGATATTAGGGAATGCAGATCCCGTCTGGCTTTTTTTACTTGGGATGCACCCATGATTGAAACTTTTTGCAGAGAATGATGCAATTCTGCTGGAATGGATTGCAGCCTTGCATCATTGCATGAATTATATCTTGTTTACCGTATTGTCACTGAATCCCTGGAATAATTTTCTTTACTAGCAAAAAGAAGTGGAAAAGTGACAAAAACTAGATGCTGCTTTTTCTTTAAAAAGTTAGCATTATCTTATCTTTTCACATAGATGTACATTTTATTTACCAATTGCTATGTGCCCACCAATGGACTCTTTTTTTTTCAGCCACAGCACAGACTCAGACCTAGACGATATAAATTCTCAAAGACAATGACTAGAAGTCAGGACTGAACTCTATACAGTAGAGCTTTGAGGACAAAATCTTACTGAACTACTGTGGTGCACAATTCCATACCTCTAGGATGAGAAATAAGGTTGTTTGTCTATATTGTCAAGAGCCAAGTAGAAGGTAAGGAATAAAATCTTTAGATACTGAGAAGAAGAGGGTATCACTGAGATTAAATATTACATGTCAACAATTTATTCAAAAGCACAATAAAATTAGATAAATTCTTAGTAATACAAGATGCACAAAATAATGTGCTTGATTCATGTGTACTAATGATTCCCTTGTTGGTTCATGTGCATTCTTAAGGTTTGAAGAAACACAGGCTATAAATGAAGAATCCGATAGTTTTGATAAACAGTAGTTAACTAAGGGAGAAAATATTATTAAGTTAAAGCTCAGTTCTAGCATTTGCCAGATTTGGTAAACTGAGCAGAGACAAATGTAAGAACTACTTTCTTGCCAGTGCCAGTGATTTTTTTTTCATCATTATTATTATTATTATTATTATTATTATTTTAATTTTTTTGTAATTGAAGAAACAAGAAGACGAGTTACTGAGAGAATGATGGATTTTACAATTTAAAATAAATTGTCCAGTGTTTGATAGGTGAAATTTAATCTAAAATATTTAAAGGCATTATCTGTAAGTGAGCATCAGCCAACTGAAAGACTAACTTATGACAGAGACCAGTAAAATACCAATAACAGAAATGATATTAGATCAGAATAAAAAAATGGCCTAGTCATTGTAGCAAGGCCTACACAGTAGTGATCAATATGTTGAGGGTAAAAAAATGACAGGTGTGACATAAAAATACATAATGATTTTTACTTGCATCACTGATATAATATTTGGAATTAATTTATGAGCCAGACCTGGGTTTTGAACCAGTAGTGATTGACAATTGTTCTTAAGATCACTACTCTGTGGTCTGCTAGTTTTTCCCTAGAAGGACAAATTACTGCTCTATCAGAGATAGCCTCCCTAGAAGGAAAATTACTGCTCTATCAGGGATAGCCTCTTTTCTTGGTGATGGTGTGACCTTTGGGTGAGTATAAATAGAATGCGAGGGTGGAAGCGATGCAGGCTAGTGTACCTAACAGCTGAATACTATTTTCCAGTAATTTTTTACCTCTTTATTCTGTTTGCATTTATGAGTTTTTACTCATTTATGATTGCACGTCTGTGAGGTGATCCCAGATGAGTTGAATACTTGTCAGGGTGCCATCAGTTGATGATAGTGGTTTGGACACATGCTGAAAAGCAGAAGACAATCTTGTGAAGAAGATTTGGGGCAGACAGGAAGGAGGTAAGAGGAAACAAGGGCATCCAACAAAGAGGTGGATGGATTGTATGAAAGAAGATCTATGACAGTCAGGCATGAGTGTCGAAGAAGGCAGGAGTGCGGCATTGAATCAAGAGAGATGGTGACAGTTAACATGATTCCGCAACCCCATGTAGAAAATTGGAAAAAAGGGGCTGATGATAATGATGATGATGATGATGAGTTTCAGTGCATTTTCAAGGACTGTTGATTTTCTGTGCATTTTCAGAGTGTTGAGTTTCTGTGCATTTTTAAAGAATGTTGAGTTCCATTACATTTTCAAGGGCTGTTAAGTTCCAGTGCATTTTCAAGGAATGTAGACTTTCAAGGGAAGAGAAGTTTACTATTGCTCATGTAAGTCTGTTTTCAATGTGTAACTGTTTTGTTTTACAAGCAGCCATCATTAGTGTTTGTGCTATAACATTTGAAACCAGTGTTAGTAGCATAGCAAGTAGCACAGTTGCCTTTACTGCAAAAGGCTGTGGGTTCTATTCCAACACCATGTAGATGGAACATTGACTGATATTGCAGTGTTCTTTAAGGGGGGTGGGGGTGTTGCATTCCTGAGTGTGTTCTCATTTGGATGAGATGTCTAGTAACTATGAATCTGTTGCTGGTTTGACAGCCATTCCTTATTGCAATATTACCAGCTTACCATTCTTTTTAAATGTAACATGGTCAATTTATTTGTCAAGGGCAGCAGGCACTGAATTTGTACATGAAACTCTGAAATGTAAAGTTGTTTCCAGGCAGCAACCTTTTCATTAGTTAAAGATCTCTTTAATGTCCAGTTATTCAGAAAACTTTTACTTCTGCAGAGGTTGAGTATATTGACATATTAGTGAACTGTAATGACAGACATTTGAGAGACCTTTTGTGATTAGAATGTTCTATAATTGATAGTTTTGTCATTATTGATTCATATGTCATGTTTCATTGCTTACTGGAAAAAAGTTCAGACCTAAAAATTTAAAAGCCACTCCAACAAGTGGTGCTGTATTATACAAGGAATGTAATTTAATGCAATCAGGATAGCGCATTAAAGAACACATACCTGCATGCATGGTCATAAAAATGTGTGCAAGGGACCTACAGTCTGAAAGAAGCCCAAAGGTAAACTTAAGCCCCCACTGGCCAGACACATTTTCTTTGATGTGGGATTCAATGTAGTTTCAATGAGTTTGAGTTTCAAGTGCAGAGAAGTTTACTGTTCATACTAAGTCTGTTTTCATTGTGAGACTGGATTCTTTTATTTAGCAAATGGCTATCAGTGTTTGTGGTATAAAATTTGAAATAAAAGTTTTAAGTATCACTTATCATTGTAGAAATAAAGAAGAAAATAGCTGATAGGTTTGAACAGTGTTTATGGTAACTGGGAGATGTAGCCAAGTAATGGGACACTGGAATGCCCATTCAACTGGCATGATTGTGTTCTGACCAGATATAAAACTTGTTATAGTGAACTTATAGTAACTTTTTCAGCTTCATGTATCTCTTAGTATCTGTATTGTATGTATCTATCCTAGATGGATAAAAAGAAAGAGACAGACCTATCTGTTTTAAGGATTTGTATACTTTTGTCATTGTGTGTGTGTGTGTGTGTGTGTGTGTGTGTGTGTGTGTGTGTGTGTGTGTGTGTGTGTGTGTGTGTGTATGTGTGGTGCTCTCTTGCTGTTGGATTTTTGCTACAGTTCTGTAGGAATTGATGGCTCTTTTAGTTTTGTGCAGTGAAGTTTAGATCAGTATGTAGTAACTGTAAAGTTCAGATATGTCATTTATTGTATTTTAAGGAATAAATTGAAATTAACTTCAGACTAGTTGGCGGTAATACCATTATCCGATTGTCTAGCTGCCTCTTTATCTTTTATAATGTTCTATTCACTTTTAATTTTTCATTTTAAGTTTGTTAGACTTGATTTCTAGGGCCATAATTTGCTGCTCACTGCTGCTTTTTGTGTGGTTGTCTGTCTATATTTTATATGTAGATTTTTTATATAACTATGTGAATGGGGCTTAGTTATGAAATAGTGTTTCTATGTTTTAATATGTTTTAGTTGTGTGTAGACTAATGTAACTTTATTTTGTATTGCTGTTATGGATTTGTTGTTTGTTGTGTCTGGGAATAAATTTTGGAATCTACACACAGTTTATCAATTAGTATGAATTTACTCCTTGCACATCTTATATATCCATAAAATGGTTTCCTATTATGCTCAATATCTTTATATAAATTTTCTTCAACTGTTTTTTTTTTTTTTAGAATTTGTCTCACACTGTGTTGTTTATCCAGCTTGTTTTATTTCAGTTTTCATTTATTATATTTTTTGTCTAACACCTCAATCAGGCATCTTGCACTTTTGGAACTATATTCCCCTGACATTGTATGCCTAGATCCTGATGTTAAACTTTTTTTTTTTTGCACTCAAACAATTTCTCTTTCAAAACTTTCCACTTTCCTTTTATAGTTTTTCTACTGAACATATCACTCCAATGCCCAAAATTAGGCTAAGATGCTCTACACATTTCCATTTTTTAAAACATGACATTTTTCCATGTAGGTATTTACCCAAAAAATCTTTTCATTCATAGTGACCTGACTGTTCTTTCCATAACACCAGTACAAGCTATACTATCTAAGAGGGCTGCAAGTTCCTTACTAACAGAGTGTCCTTGCAGATGAGATCGTTCATCTTGACATCAATAAAAACTGATCTGTGCTTCCTTACATTAAGGCAGTCTAAGGCTTGTCTCAAATCCTCTATTTTTGCTCCTGGCAAGCATAACACTAGTCAGTGTTCATTATCTTCTCCACAAACGAAGTATCAGATCTTCTAATAATTGAATCTCCAATTACAAGAATATTTGCTGTAACTGTATCTGAAGAATCTTCAGCTTCTAATTCAATAATATCTGATCTATCAATTGTTACAAAGGCATGATCTTCATCACCATTAGTCTGATTAATCCCACTGTTCTCATTGCATATTACATTTCCAAGTGAACAGTTCTCATCCAGGTGGCTTTGCACATCCACACCTTGAGCCATGGTGCCAATGTCTCTTTCTCTTTTTTTCATACAGTAATGTTCTTCAATCATTCCACATAAAGTTTTGATTTCTTCCTTTTCACCTGCCCCATCTCCTTTTTTCTACCTTTTCTTTTGTAAAAATGTTGCCTTTTTCCATAGACTGAAAGTATTCTGATAGAAAAATGTTATCATTCCCTATACTCTGTGTGTTACATGACAAAGTTGTGTCTTTGTTAGAATGTATTTGCTTTACTTTAGATACATCTATCAGTTTCTTTTTCTTCCTTGTTATTTGTTGTGAACTTCTTCCTTTCTTTCTTTTTTATTTCCTTCTAAACATTTTGAATTGCCAGATTGCTGAATACTTGTATCCAGAATTCCAGAGTTGTCAGGTGCATTGTCTTGTTTAATGGGGGTTGAGTAATGTTTACAAACAATAGAGACATTCTTTTCTAAATGTACTATACTTGCTCTTTGTCTAACATTATTTATCTCACCAGTCCAGTCATTAATATATGTCACAACAGTTCTCAAAGCTGTGTCAATTGCACAAGTGCTATCATCATCAGCATACCTCTCAAACTCTTAGCACAAGACATTTGGACAAAGCCAAAAATAATGGGGGGAGAAGAGCTCAAAAATAGCAACAAATTTTAAATACTGAGCTTAGAAATTTAGAAAGTTGTTAGAATAAAATGTGAGTCTGAAACTCAAATGTATTTCATTATTTAGTGACTTCAGTTCTCAATGACTTGCCAGAAAAACACAAAATTTATATGAAACAGATCATAAATAAGAGACAAAAATCTGGACTTTCTGTGAAAATCAGGACATTGAGAGCTATGGTCATTAGTAAGTCTAAATTTACTACTAATAATGGGAAGCAAATCATCCACCCTTTAACATGAGGAACACCGATCACCGCTGTTATTAGGGTTACTTTAAAAATGCATAGCATTTATTACATTGTACAAAATATTTGTGCGCTAGCAAATTATTAATGGCATATTCATTTAAGGAGTCTATATTCAACTTCAAATTAATAAAAAATTATAAAAGAAAAGAATAATAAAAATCAGTTACCACATAATTCAAAGAGAAGTTAAATCAACTTTGGATGTCTGGTTGAGATTTAAAAAACTACCATATCAAAAAGCATTCAACTTACTTTCTACAAACACAAACTAGTTCTGTAAAACCCAGTCAGTGTCTATTTAACTTAATTAAACAATAGGTTCAGTTGTTTTCATCCACATACAACCCCTGTATAAAGCAGTTACAGCCATTTTGTTGACTGAGTGTAACTCAGGTATCTGATTATAATAAAAAATAACTATTACTATAGTAATTTGTTTCATCTCTGTTTCATAGAAATGCACTGTAGCCAACCACAGTAAAATAGTGCAAATTGCTCCATACAAATACATAGTAGTCAAGCAAAGCATACATCTCAACTGTACAGATGTTTACAGAATGTCCAGATTTTTAATTCATATTTTTGGTCTATTTCTCATAAAATTGTGTTTTTTCTGACAAATCATTGGCAAATCATTGAGGATTGAAGTAAAAAAATAATGAGAGAGATTT
The DNA here is from genome assembly GCF_019279795.1 of Protopterus annectens. Classification (NCBI taxonomy): domain Eukaryota; kingdom Metazoa; phylum Chordata; order Ceratodontiformes; family Protopteridae; genus Protopterus; species Protopterus annectens. The sequence continues at coordinate 291,821,986 of NC_056733.1, forward strand.
GAGTTTCAGATGTCATACCCTTCAGAAAATTCATGCTAATGTAAAGCCTGTCTATTTTCTAAGTTTGTAAGGGCAATATTTAAAATGCGACCCTATTTTGGGGCCTTTGTCCCCCAATTATCTATGGCTTTGTCCAGATTTCTTGCTCTAAGAGGTTGAGAGATATGCTGCAAAGCCAGAATGACTGCTTAATGTTGATAAACAACAACAGGCTAGGGTCACTCACTTTCATCTATAGACAGTCGCCATACCTAGCATTACAGTGACTTTTTGTACACCTTTGATTTCTCATTGTAATAAAATGAGTTAAAATACACCATAGTCAACCACATTAGTTTGATTCACAGAAATGGTCACCTGAATTTATTTTAGCTCTGTTAAAAATATTCACTTTCTTCAGGTAGCTGAACGTAAAAGAAAAATAATTTTATGCAGAATTTCTCTGCTCAGCATTCCACTAAACAGCCACATCTGACAGTTCATGTTAGTTGAACACTAAGGGCTAGATTTAGTAACAAGCTCATGAAGTGTAGTGATTGCGTTGGCATCACGCACAGCTGCCAAAAGTGACAGTGTGCAATTTGGGATTTATTAAGCAGCTCTATTGTGTAGAGCTGCCAAAGGTAAATGGCAGAATATGCAAATTAAAACATAAAGAGCTTTTGCCATGTACACCAAAACTCTTCGGAATACAGGCACAATTACACTTAGGAAAAAAAAACATTAGGGCTTGCTGATGCTATTATGCTATATGTGCAACAGACTTTAAATCAGGGTGCTACTGTTGCTGCTGCCCACACCTTGGGTAAGAAGAAGGGTGTTTAGACCCTTTTTGACTTATCAAGGACTGCATGAAACAGAAATTGTTGACAGATAACAGGAAAACACTCAAAGAAATTTGCAGCGTCTGCCTGCAACACCGCAAGCCACAGTGAAATTGTTGAGAACCCATCCCAATGGAAACAAAGGTATGTTTAGCATTATGTGTACTAGTTATTGGTTCATTCCAGAGAACCACAAGGGATATATTAGGGGTGTCACAAGCATCATCCTCAAGAATATTACAGCAGTTTATAAATGCCATGCTACTACATGCAAGGAAGCATATTTGTTTCCCACGGACACCACAGGAGAGAGAGCAAGAACCATGCAGGAATTCTATGTGATATCACACTTTTTCAAGGTGTTGGGGGCCACAGATTGCATATCTATCCATCTATCTATATATATATATATATATATATATATATATATATATATATATATATATATATATATAGATACAGATATATATATATATATATATATATATATATATATATATATATATATATAGTAATATATATTATATAAATATATTAAAAAAAATTATGAAAAAAAGGAGGTCATTTTCCCACTGTAATCATCCCTCATTAGACCCATTAAAGAGTAAAATGCCCCATTTGGTATGTACCTCACAAGACATCTGCAACAGCTGGAAAGGCCGCAGAAATACCTCACTAAAAGAATCACAGGCCTAAAGCAGATGCCATATGCTGACCATCTAAAAAAACTCCAGCTATACTCTGTGGCATATCGTCTACTCAGAGGTGATCTCTGCTTAACATACAAGGCCATGTCAAACCCTGAGCTGTTGGACATGCTCCACTTAAAGAAATCCCAATCCCTCAGAGCCACACACTCCATGGATCTAAACCTTGCCATTACAATGAACAAAACAATACTGGAGGGATAGGTTCCTGACCCAGAGACTCCCCATACTCTGGAATAGACTGCCCATACATGTCAAGCAGAGCGCCTCCTTGGCCCTCTTCAAAAGGAACCTTGATGATTGGATGGGAGATAGAAAATTCACCTCGGGGATCATGTCAGTGACCTGGGTCCAGGGAAGTAAATATTGTGGGAAGAAATATCCAGGGAATTGTTATGGCTAGGCTTGTATAGGCCCTAGGGTCGATAGCCTAGTACCAACCTATGAACCTATATATATATGTGTGTGTGTGTGTGTGTGTGTGTGTGTGTGTGTGTGTGTGTGTGTGTGTGTGTGTGTGTGTGTGTCTGTGTGTGTGTGTCTAAATAAAAGATCCACCTGGAAAACAGGAAAGGAGGTACATCAACAGAAAAGGATTCCACTCTGTAAACTGTCAAGTTGTCTGTAGTGCCCAAAGGATCATCTACAATGTCTGTGCAGGTAACCTAGGCAGTTTCCATGCCTCACACATATGGCACACCTGTAAGTTGTACACCACGTTTGCTAGTGGTGACACTAGCCAAGAGCATCTGGTGGGAGATGCAGGTTATGCACTGAAGCTCTGGCTCATAACACCCATGAGAAACCCACATAAACTCAATGAACAAGAATACATTGAGGTCCATGCTCAAATTTGGAATATCATAGAACATGGGTTTGGTTTGCTTAAATCAAAGTTCTGGTGTGTCTAGATACATCAGGAGGTACACTGCAGTATGACCGGGCACTTGTACTGAAATGGTTACAGTCTGTGCCATGTTACACAATACAATACTAAGGAAACTGCTTCAACAAGGAAAGCAAGGGAAAGGACCACAGTTTAAAGGACCACTGGCAGGGCCAGCAGCAGCAGGTACAGATGAGGAGTCTGAGGGAGAACCACTAGCTGCAGATGGTGCTAGCAGTTGGAGGTATGCATAATATGCCCTAGCTGTAGCTAAGAGGCAAAGGATAGCACGCACAATCACTACCAAGGTGAAAGCCTGAGATCCCATGCACATACACATAGATAAATTGATGCCCGTCAGACTCTGTAACCTTTACTTAACCATGTAATGGCTGTGTTCTTATAGCATCAGACAAGGACAGCACCCAAGGACACCATTGTTACCTGTAATAATGACAAGGTAAGTCTGGGACATGTAAAGGAAAAAAAATGTTATATAACTGATTATTCTTATATGGCAATATGCATATCCCCTAAGCACAGATTTTTGTTTGAAGTGTGCAGTTATGTCAGTAATAGGTTCTTTACAAGATTTTTGCAACATACAGCTATTTATATTTTAAAAGCTATAGTATGCATCAAGCATTCCAGCTGATTACCAACCATAAAACATGGAAAAGGTTAATTATTCCCTCACTGGAACAACCATAACAAGAAGCAAGACTGCTAATGTTTCCAATGTTATAATAACAATACTAACTGAAATATGATATGGCTCAAAAATTATATAAGTAATCCATTCACAAATGAGTAGGAGCAAGAAATCAACAACCTTAGGTCTGGAATACATATTGATAAATCCACTCTTGTGAATAAGCAGGTATCAGCTATCCATGTGTGCATCTGACATATATGCAACCCTAAGTCACAAATACATGTGCAAAGGGCAGGGCATACTTATCATCATCATTTACACAGGGTAGGGGGTGGTAGGAGGGCAAGGATGACACAAAAGAAGTGAGTGTGTGGAAGTAAGAGTCACATGTATCTCACAGAGTATCCACTGTTCAAGGTCAGTAACAACAGATGCATAGCACTCAACAATACTGTTTAGACAGTTTTCATGTGGTTAAAGTGGTGTAGGCAAGTGATTTTTTTGTTCAATGTGTGTGTGTCTGTATGAACACAAGCACTGTACTAGCACTATGTTCTGGCATCTTGAACAGGTGTGAGCTGTGCATGGTAGAGTACTCAATTCGGCATTGGCTCCCCCGATCACAAGAACCACCTCTGCCATGTTTTGGACTGCTACTTCCATGGCCAGGCTAGAAGTCAGGGTGCTACATGAATGCAAGAGATGTCTGATGAATGAACTATCATCAGGGTTATGTCCAGAATGAATACCTTCTGGCCTACCATGTCTGGGTGAGGACACTGCAATCACTGATGGAGCAGTGGTTGTAGTGTTAATGTGGGAGTGAGATCTTGCATGCCCATGTCTGCTAACACCAAAAGGTGTAGTGAATCTCTCACCATGTGGCTCCTCAGCCTGCCCAACAGACATTCCATCACAGAAACTGCCCAATCCACTGTGTCATTCATCCTGTCTAAGGAGTTGCCTACACAGTTCAGTGAGTCACTCACATCAGATATATATATATATATATATAATATATAACAATGACATGGGCTTCTTGCATACCTGGAAGGCCTGCTTGTGACTTGCTGGGTCTGTCTTCCACATTTGCACCTACATCAAAAATTCAAGCCCTGCATTAACTATAACAATTATAAATTCAGCATTAGAAAAGTAACACCAAACTGTTATAACTGCCATATCCTCTGCTGTGGAGTTCAGTCCAGTAGAAATACACAAAAGAACATTTTTTTTTCCTTTTCCTGCTAACACAGATAAAATACCAGATATTCTTACGTACTTACATTACAATAATCTGCAATAAGTGTGCAAACCTGACATGCAAAAGAAAATATAAATTTGTCATGTAACATTCAGTAACATAATTGTAGAAATGCAGCCATGGCTATGGCAAAAGGAAGGGATAAAAATAAGTAATTTAAAATGATAGCAGTCGCAGCATTTCACCTTTTAATGTCAAACTAAAAGCATTACTTAAAAATAGCAACATAACTTGACAATAAAACAGTGTAGAAATAGATAAATCTCCTAGTGTCTTGTATTACTAATAGTATTGAGTTTCTGTGTTTCAAAACAGTTCCCCCAGTACAATGCATGGGCATTAGCTATATGATTATCTTTATATACATATATATATATATATATATATATATATATATATATATATATATATATATATATATATATATATATAGTGCAGAGTCAGCAGTATGTGTATGGAAATGATGTGTGAAATCATTAGCATTCCTGAATACAAAAAGCTGGACTAAGTGTAGGGAATGTAAACATGGTGTAAGGGCCTACACAATTACATGCACATGCCCTAGTAATGCAAGGACAAGCATTGAGAAGTGTTCCCTGTTAATGGCTTGCTGGTGTCTGTGATTACCCTGACTGCAGGAACAATCAGCTTTTGCAGTCTCTCCTCTTTGATATACATCCAATATAGGTGTGCCAGGGAGAAAAGATTTTAAAAAAGTGTGCAAGTACATGACTGATTTTAGGAGATTGACAGTCTTAACATTCAAATGCTTTAATAACCAAAGATACTGGCCCCTAGTAGGAAATGTTGTTCATATTAAAGAGAGTACTTTAACCATTGTTAAAGATAACATATGCTAAGAAAACAGATTTGGTATTATGAATGCATAGATAACGAAAGGATAACCAGACAGAAAGAAAAGGATGCACCTGTAGTGTTTACAGTCTTTGTTTAATATCATGTGAGTACATGACTGTGCCAACTGTTTAGGCTATCCAAATTATCCAGACATTCACTGTCAAATGTGAAGGGACAACTTTCATAGCTTGTTTCTGTTGTACTTTCAATGTGACTTGAAACAATGTCACAAAATTGCATCTAAACTCTTAATCACCTTGCTAATGCATGTCTTTAAGCATGCCATCTCTGGGAAACAGTGTGAAATGGTTGCTTTACTTTTGTTTGAGTGTTAAATCCATACAGGTCCCTGTTGCAATACAACACATTTTGTCAAACATATAAAGTATTTTATCTACATTAATTGTCATTTTTTTCTTGTGTTGTTTGTGTGCCACCTGGCAGCATGAAAGACACTTTTACAGCTTAAGGAAAAAAGTGAAAAACTTCTGAATGCTACAAGCTGTAAGTGCAGTGAGCTGGGTTGCTATCAGCATCTCGAATGCTGACATTATCGAATCCGATATTGTCGCTTTGAGAATGCTGAAAGTGCAGAATGTTGAATGGGTAAACGGAAATCTCCGTAAGGGGAGATTTCCATTTACTTCAATGTAGTGCGGTTTCGGAGTTGGTATATTTAGGTGTGGGGGGCACAGGGGGCTTTCCCCCTGCCTACACCCTTTAGTTGTTTTCTTTTTGGGTGTGTTTGTTATTTTATCGCATTTCAAAAATTTAATAGGTCAATCGTTTCAGTTCGACATTTAGTGATTCGACCTATTAAATTTTTGAAATGCTGTTATAGACTCCAGTGAGCTTTAGTTAAAGGATATCTGATGCATGGTTTGAATCCACTTACATGATACTTTCACTCAGGATTGTTTGAATGCATATTTAATCACATTTTGTGAAACAGCTGTGTTGTTTAAAAATTAACTGTTGTCACTATTGCTAACAACATGCAATCTTTAGTCTCTCTACTATTACATTATTTATTAACTACAAGTCTGATAATCTGTTCCACAAAGTTCATGTCTGATGTTGTAAGGAGATGAGAGAATGAAGATTTTTTTCACTTGAATGTACTTCTTGCTCTGATCAGTGATACATATACTCAAACATTGTATTTCAATTACTTTCTGTAATTTCCCTATCATATATTCCTCTTCTGATATCTTTTCCATTTGGTGTCTGCTTGACAGGGCTCAGACAGGGTTCACTACTTAAGGAAAAAAGTGAACATTTTAGTTTAGGCTGCCTTCGGTAGCTCCAACATGCCTGGCTTTGTTGCATGCACCCCCTACAGTATGGAATACTTACTTCAGTAAATGCACCTCACAGATGTCAAATTGTGTGTTACAAGGTATAACTGAAGTGAATTGAGAGAAATAAGGCACATGAAGCATTATTTGAATTGTGTGTAGAAGGCACTTTGCCATTATTCACAATATGTCTTTTTTCCTTGTTTTTAAGGTTCATTTGCACTTTGGCAGCACACAGACAGGGTTTACTACCTAATGAAAAAAGTGAAAAGTTTAGTTTAGGCTGCCTTAGGCAGCTGAAACATACCTGGCTTTGTTGTGAAGCCCCTCCTCCACAACAGTGAGAGTACTTACATCAGTAAATGCACCTGAGAGATGTCAAATTCAGAGGTACAAGGTGTAACTGAAGTGAGTCAAGAAAAATAAGGCACACAAACCATTGTTTGAATCCTCTGTAGAGAACACTTTGCCATTATTCACAATATTTACTTTTCAAATTTTTTTAAATATACATTTGCTCTCTGATCAGCAGCTTGCAAGCACAGTTCATAACTTATGGCAAAAAGTGAAAATTTTAGTTTAGGCTGACTTATGTAGTGCACTTTTGTCAGCATTTTGGACAGTACTGAGAGAAAATATTCAACATCTCATTGAGCTATCTCTGTGGCACAAGATATAAGGGCAGTGACTTTAAATAAGGAATGCAAACTATTAAGGGTTCAAATCCTCTAAGAAACTTTTTAAAAAGGGTGTAAGAAGCCTATTTCTCACAACATTTTGAAGAGGACTGTAACAATAAATACAATTTATAACGTTAAACCTGTTACTTGCAAGCAATTCATCAGTAAGCCTTGTATAATGAAACTGTACTACTTATCACATGTGATTACAGTTTTACAGATGAACACAGCCTAATGTGTATCCAGTTTCCTAAACATTACACTGATTATATCTCATATAAAATTCACTTGCATATATATGATGTGCCCAATACTTTTGTTATAATCACCATGATGTAGCACATATCCCAACTATGTGATTAGGACCCTTATGTCTTGTGAAGTATGTATGCAACATAAAATGGCCTATATTAATCAGCACTCTCGACTGCATCCATCTAAATCATATTTACTTGAAGAAAGAATGATCTTTACATAGAAATGCATTCCAAGACATAATTACAACCACCCACACATAGGCCTTTCTGAAGAGTGTCTCCATTCATTCTGAAGTTACTATATATCAAATTTCTATGTTGTAAAGATAGTTCACCTGTGGCAATTTAATTTAAGACATTAAGTTGCAGTTTTTGCATCATTTATCCCATGGTTTTGATTCCCAGTTGCTACAATAATATAACAGTTTCTAGTACTTAACAAATAAGCATCTATCCAGGCATGTCTAAGGGTCAGCTCCTGGTGTTTTCTCCTGTCTACCTGATGAATCTGGGCATCTTGGGGCAATGCAGCAATTGCTTCATGTACACAGACAACCCTCTTCTCCTACCACCCAACACTACAACCTGTGAGAGATGCACTTATATAGCCAAACTGGAAGCAAAGCTCTCATTACCCAAGACTGGACTAGACAGTCAAGAGGAAAAGGTAAACACTTGCACCACACCACACTCAGCACATAGTCCCTCAAAACCTACACCACCAACACACACACATAGAAACACAAAACACACACCTACATTTACGGAGGCTCTCAGTAAAAACCTGCCCAAAAAACAGGGACCTCCAAAGCAGAAACACAAGCAACCTCCACCCCCTAACGCAACCGAAATGACACATAGCCCACAAACTCAGTGTGCCACTCAACCACAGCCCATAAGGCATAACAATATACCCAACACTCTAGTCATAGGTGACTCTATAGTCAGGCACACTGATGTTCCACTCACCAGGCTAAACAAGGAGAAAGTTACTGTCAGCTGCCTGTCAGGTGCCAGGATCCACCACATAATGCATGCATTCAGGTCACTCCACAATAATTACAAATATGACTCTGTCATTGTCCATGTTGGTGTGAATGACCGGAGACGTACCTCCCTGGACTACATGAAAAGGGACATGGAGGAGCTGTCCAATCTTGTAGCCCAGGCAGGTATGACCCTAGCCCTGAGTAGCATCCTGCCATCACCCAGAATGATACTACAGTACAAGGACAAAATTATTGACTTCAACAATTGGCTAAGCTTCTGGTGTCATTCTAAGGGGATCCAGTATCTGTCTGCCTGGGATGACATGATCGACAAACCCCAATGCTTTGCCAGAGATGGCCTGCACCTGTCGCCCCTGGGATTCTGGATACTGGCTAAGGCTCTAGCCACCCCTATAGTGCCCTTTTTAGGCAAGGTTCAAATGACAAATTCACCACCATAACAGGTACAAGCAAGAAGAATCTGAGGGTATTGCTACTCAATGCTAGAAGTCTAAACCTCAAAATGCACTCACTCGAGGCACTCCTTAAAATGGAGAACATCGACATTTGTGCAGTGACAGAGACCTGGTTCAAGGCTCCAGAGAGTACGCCTGCATTACCAGGCTATAATTCATACCACACTTTTCGGCCACCTAACCTGGACAGAAACACTAAAGATGGAGGTGTGTCCATATTTATTAAGGATATCCCCACCTTCAGGCTAGTTGCTCAGCATAATGCATCTGAGATTATCCAAGTGCAACTAACTCTGGGCAAGACTGCAATCCAAATTGTAGCTTGCTACAGATCCCCCACCATGCCCCAGGATTCCCACTCCTCATTTCTTAATACACTGGAAAATAATAGGGTGCAACCTAACACCCTAATAATGGGCGATTTCAACTACCCACCATTAACTGGGAAAACTACTCATGTACCAACTCTTGTGCTCAACGTTTTCTGGAATTCATAAATTCCAATGCCTTGGATCAAATTATCCACACCCCCACCAGGAGCAGCAATATCCTAGACCTGGTTATTACCAACATGGGCAACCGGTGCTCCACACCAGAGGTCAATTCCCCATTGGTCAGATCCGACCACAAGCTAATCACCCTAGACGTCCACATCCTTCCCCCATCCCCCATTAGGGAAACCACCATAAAAAGTTTCTCCAAAGCCAACTTCATGCTTCTTAAGACAGAAGTGCAAACTTCACGACACCCATGCTGACAGACAATAGAGGTATGACTGCTGAATCCTACACAAATGCACTTTATAAGCACTTGCACGAGTGCATGGATCTTGCAATCCCTAACAGAACCAAGATGCTATCCTCCAAAAAAAGGAAGCCAATCTGGTGGTCCCCTGCCATAAACAAACTCTACAACAGAAGAAAGAAACTGTTGCAAAAGAGTCAAATCCCATGATTGGAGAAACTCCCTAGACATACAGTAAGAAGTTGAGATCCCTTATAAAATCCTTCAAAGCTAGTTATGAAAACAAAATCACCACTGACTCTAAAGACAACTGCAAAACATTCTATAACTTTGTCAAGAATCTCAATGACAACACTCAGATCTGCTCTGAGTTAAAGCACAATGGCACTAAATATACAGAACCAACTGATCTTGCCAGCATCCTGGCAGATAGGTTCAGTACTAACTTTACCTCCCTCTCATCCCCTAAAGGGCCCATCTTTATACCAGAAGAATGCAAAGTTCCTGTAATCACGGCTACACAGGTAAAAAACACACTCTCCAAAGCCAAGAACACAGCATCGATGGGACCTGACAACATCCCAGGCTATGTTCTACATGAACTACAGAATGAACTGGCATCCCACCTAAGTACCATGTTCAATCATAGCCTCACCACAGGCTATGTGCCCACTGAATGGTGCACAGCAACAGTTATCCCACTCCACAAAGGGGGAGCCTCCACAGACCCCAGAAACTACCACCCCATTAGCCTGATGAGCCTGGTCTGCAAGGCTATGGAACGTATCATCATGGAACTTATAAACAATGACATTGGTAATCTCCAAACTCAAGACCTCACCCAGTTTGGGTTTATAAAAGGCAGATTATGTCTCCTAAATCTGATAGACTTCTTTGAAGCAGTCACCAAAGCCGTAGATGAGGGTAAGGTGGTTCACACAGCCTATCTACATCTCGCCAAGGCTTTCAACACCATCCCCCACTCTGAAATTATAGATAAACTCACTAAACTAGGTATAAATCCCTATGTCACAAGATGGATTGCCAACTGGCTCACTGAAAGAACCCACACTGTGAAAGTAGCAGACTCCAAATCCAGCTTAAGACCAGTGACAAGTGGAGTACCACAGGGTTCAGTCCTGGGTCCTCTCCTGTTTGGTATCTACTTCTCTGAAGTACAGGCTAACACAGCAGGTCTTTGGCTAATGAAGTTCGCAGATGACCACAAACTAGGAGCCATAATCAAAACTCCAAAAGATGTGGACATCCTACAAAAGGGCCTCGCTGAGACAGATGCCTGGTGTCAAAGCCATGGCCTCAAGCTCAATGCCAAAAAGTGCATTGTTATCCCTTTTGGTAAAAACTCTGTACCCATGAACTACCACATAGGCGGTAGTCTACTTAACACCGAAAGTGTGATAAGAGACCTTGGGACACAGGTGGCAGTAGTCTCTCCTTTGATAATCACATCGTCACAGTAGTTAGGAAATCCTTCTACATGGCACACCTTATCACAAAAGGTTTCTAATCCAGGAAAAAAGAGGTCATTGTTCCCCTCTACTTGTCACTCATTTGACCCATTCTAGAGTACAACACCCCTTTTGGTATGTACCTCACAAGACATCTACAACAACTGGAAAGGCTGCAGAAATAACTCACAAAAAGGATTACCGGCCTCAAACAGATGCCCTACGCAGACCTTCTCAAAAAACTGCAGCTTTACTCTGTCACATATTGCCTACTCAGAAGTGATCTCTGCCTAACACACAAAGCTATGTCAAACCCAGAGCTTTTGGACATGCTCCACTTAAAGAAATCCCAATCCCTACGAGCTACATGCTCTAGGGACCTAAACTTTGCCACCACAATAAACAGAACATGCTGGAGGGATAGATTCCTGTCCCAGAGACTTCCCATACTCAGGAACAAACTACCTATCTATATCAAACAAAGCTCCTCATTAGCACTCTTCAAGAAAAAGTCTTGATGATTGGATGGGATATAGGAAATTCACCCCGGGGATCACTTCTATGGCTCTGCTTGACAGTGGCACAGGAAAATAATTTTCTTGGTTGGCGAAAGCCAGGGTACCTTTTGGCTAGGCTTATATAGGCCCTAGGGCCAATAGCCTAGTACCTACCTATGAACCTATGAACATTGTGTAAGCCCCGACATGCCAGTATGTCAGAATTCAGCATCTTACACCAACCAAACTGCAACCCTTAAAACCATGCCACTAAGCATTCCATTGGTGAGCATTGCAACCTGTGATAATGGGTGGAGCATCATACATGGCACAGTTCAATGCCATAGTTCACACCTTTAGTGTTATGAGATATAATAAGCGTCAATGTGTCTGCCAAGGAGTTTGTCTATATTCATTTGCACATATGCAGTCGTCAAGGCTATGGGTCTTTGCACAATAACATTAACATGTGAAATCCGAATAAGGTGCCAATTCAGACATATTTTGTTGGCTTGACTTTTACAGACATGGCTGTTGAGAGAGAGAATGGTTCTAAATTTAGAGCACAAAGTTGGGGTCTGGGAAGTCCAAGATACTTGTGGCACTCATCATGAAGCACTACAGCTGTAGGCTGCTGCAGGGAGTTACACTGGGCTTCAGTATATGGCTGAGGCTTGAAATAGCTTAATGGAGGCTATTTCCAATGCATCTGGCATTCCATGCAATGGGAAACAATGTTGTCACTACTATAGTGACCTTAAAAAGCACAAGCAGGACATCATAACCTGATGGGAGACTGAATTTAGGACAAGAGACACCCTCCTGTTGTGTAAGTATACTGACCTGTTATCTGTCTATGATATGGCATTTACTATCTCACCAACCAACACAGTTGCTCATTATACTTTCATATATATTTCTTTTCTTTTCGAGCTATACAGCTGCAGAGGAGATATCTGTAAACTGTGAGGTGTACCAGAAGAGATTCATTTGTCTCAAAGAGTCATGGGTTAGTATTATTTATGTAAAAATTCAAGCCATAATGATATTTTCATTCCCTTAAGCATTAGCATCTCAAGCAGGTATGCCTCAACCATCATCACAAGCATGCATGCCTTCCCAAATAACTCTTGCTGCATGTATTAGGCAATTAGAATACCATCTTTATTGTGTGTGGGTTCAGTATCCAGAAGCAGCAATTATTCAATTATTTTTTTAATAATAATTATTTATAAGATCTTAACACTAGGCTGTCAGGATGAGTTAAATTATGGTAATTGTAATTATTAATTTATAATGCATAATTTTAATCCATCATAGTGAAAAAGGCAGCTGTTTCATATATCAGAGCAGGATTTGACTTCATCTTCATTACTCTGTCTCATGCCACACTGCTGTGCTAAGCTATGTTTATTCAGTTTAATGTAATTTTGACCAAGATGAGGAGTCAGACGGACAGATTACAGTGGTCAACAGGATAATAAAAATTGAAATGTGCATACATTCATATTTGATTACATGTGCTGTCGGTGATGTCCCTCCTCTGGGCCAGTGATCAAAGAGCCTCAATCCTCATCACTGACACCAGTGGGGAATGTTCACTGTGAGAAAAATAGACACACACAGTATTTTTGGATGCAGCTCTCTGCACCAAGTTCAACTTCCCTTAAGGGCACACAGGGAATGCACACTCCAGTACTGGGGTTGGACTTTCTCTCCAGGACCCAAATAAGACTCCCCAGTGACCTTATACAGCTGAGTCCTTAGTCGGGTGTTCCAAGCCAAGTCCTCCATCTCAGCAACCCTGTTCAAAGTAGCTGTCACACACACTCTCTCTGAGATTTGATTTTCACATACACACACACACACACACACACACACACACACACACACACACACACACACACACACACACACACACACACACACACACACACCTAGGAAAGGCTGGCACAGCTTACCTGCTCTGCCACCTCCACCCAGACTATAAGGTAGATTTACTGCCACCCGAACACCCAAAGCAGCTACTTTAAGGGTCTTACCATGGTACCCAATTACACTTATTCAAATTATACAAATGGTAGTGTTTAACCAAGCAGCAAGACTTTCATGAACATGGAGCCACAGTGCCGCTAAATAAATGAAGTACTCTCAAAGGTTAAATATTTTCCAAAAGACAAGCCACAATGAAAGGTTTAGATATATTTAATAATAAATAATAAAAAACAAGAACATACTGAATATCTATTTACAATAAACACCAGAGTTTCAATCACAGGAAATATAAAAAACAATACAAATGGAAATACTCAGACAGATACAGCAAAAATCCTTTGGAATAAACTGCTACTGTTTTAACTGTGTGGGGATTCTTTTACATGTACCTGTATTTGGAGGCTGCCTTCACTGGTTGCTGAGTGTATTTAGCTGAACTTCTTGTGATTACTAAATACAGCAAAAGTATTTAGGTAATCTCACTATATTTTTCTAACTGACTGAAGAATTACTGTTCCCTAGTTACTTGCTAAAGCAAGGCAAGATGAAAGCGGATGAGAGTCTTATCAGGTCCAAAAGCAGAGTGTACTCCTCATATTTCTCACTAGTATTCAAATGCAATTTCAGTGCTGGCTACAGAATGACATCACATCTGGTCATCTGTCTCTGTGGTTCCCACACTACCCTCACACTAGAAACTGGGCCAGGATCTGACAATTATGTGTCACACTACACACATAGAACTTTAGCTAAGGTTTATTACAGCATCTGGGAAATGTAAAACAATTCCACACTCCCACCCTTCCTCCAGAAACTAACAAGCCATTCTGTTGCACCCCAGGGTAGCAATTAGTTCACCAGTAAGAACAACAGAGCAGTATCCCAGTCCAGGCTTTTCTCAGACATTGTGTCTTTGGCTGCATTCAGACCTGTAAGATAAATCTTTGTGGCCTAAACCAAGTCATTTAATTTCAGGCAATTTTTCTTAAGGTTAGCTGGGCTGAGCTTAACGCCTTCCCTTCCAATATCCTCTGTTAAAATATATATATTTCATCAGTTACAACAATACAGTCTGACATGCATGTACATTTATTTTCTGTTCAGCAGGACTCACTGCTGATACATTTTTAACATAAATAACTTTACAAATATGTTTTTAACACAAGCATATATACAAATCAGTTTGATATTCAAATGGCATGCAATTCTTTACTAAACTCCAGCTAGCTATTCTGGCATATATTGCATATGTACTGCCCTACTCCCACTGGCACAGCTGGCACTACCTCACATCATCACACTGTCAATTAGTAACTATCACAATTATGACTTTCTGTGTTTTGTGCTAAGATAATATTCAGGTAAAAATGTTTTCTTGCCATGCTGAAAATGTTCAAATACATATGGGTGACAAAATGTTTCACAATGTTTTGTCTGCCTACTATGGCCATAAATGTTTGCTAACCCTTTACTGAACTCATCAGTATCTTGATGCTACAATAATATGCCTGCTATCTGTTGTGAGACCTGTCTTAACAGATCTTTACATGGAAGTCAGCAGTGAGCAACATAGAGTCCTGCTAATTACCATTGTAAGTTCAGCACTTCAGTACATAATTATGCATGTGCCAACCCTTTGACATCAGCAGCACAAATCACTTTAGCAATGCTACGTTTAAAAAGTATAATAAAACATCAAAGATTTATAGTTTTCTGTTGCACAGCATTTGTATGTTTGTATTACTTTTGCAACAGGTGATTTTGATTTCAGGTATTTGATTAAGGTATATGTCTTCTATACAGTGTTTGTGCTTACACTGTGTTGCCAACTTGGTTAACCTATTCTCACTGAGTCCATCACTGTCATTCTACAGTGCATTGTCCTATGTTTGACTTGCATGTTTGTCTTGCCAATGCATATAGTCCAAGTATGAGACAATACAAGCATGCAATCTTCCCAACATGAAATCACAGCAAAGTTTAATTGATAATTCACTCATGTGCAACAGTCAGTGTGTATGTCATCCCATTATGTGGTACATGTCAATGTTTCTCTCAGTAACACAATCCACATTAAGGACAGTATTGACATTTCATTATAAAAGTATGTCATTACATGTGACAATCATAGTGATGTTACAATATTCTGTGCACACATATGCATTTGTTGCACAACCTATGTTACACAGTAACATTCCTTCCAAGCATTGCTTTTTACAAATATTCAAATGTCCAGTTTCACATAGGTGTTGTCTATCTTCTCCTGTGCAACTAGTACATTGCTCTCAAGATTGGGTAAGCTATATAGGTAGGAGGTTTAGTGCTCAATGTGGAAGGTGTGTGTGTGTGTGTGTGTGTGTGTGTGTGTGTGTGTGTGTGTGTGTGTGTGTGTGTGTGTGTGTGTGTGTGTGTGTGTGTGTGTGTGTGTGTGTGTGTGTGTGTGAAACTGTGTGCTCAGTGCTGTATCCACTTCTCCTGAGAATAATGCATTTAACTGTTCTCACAGCTACCGTATCCCAGTTTTTACAGAAACATCCTGTATGACACACTTTTTTGAGGTCATCTTGACAAACACGCACTCTCAGCTGTTAAGTCTCAGACTTCTCCTGTGTCCCTTGTGACTAGTACAGTCATCTCTAGATATCTCTAGATATGTAGGAGGCTTGATGCCTCTCATGGAAGCCTCGGGTGTGAGACTGTGTGTAACGCATTTTGCTTTATCAAGTCCTCTTAAGAATGATACATGTAACCATTCTCACAACTCCCTTATCTCAATTTTTAGAGAAGCATCCTCTATGACACACACTGATAAGATCATCTTGACAAAAGTGTACTCTCTCCTCTTAAGAGTCATATTTCTCTTGTAGTGTTTGTGGCTAGTACATTGCTCTCTAGATTGTATAACTAGATAGGCAGGAAGTTCAATGCCCAACATGGAAGACTTGTGTTTGTGAGAGACTGTGTGCAGCACTTGGTGCTGTATCTCCTTCTCCTTAGAATAATAGATTTAACTGTTCTCACAGCTTCCTAATTGCAAGTTTTACAGAAATATGATGTATGAACCATACTGATTAGGTCATCCTGACAAAAGTGAACTCTCTCTCCTTAGAAGTCAGACTTCTCCTGTGGCACTTGAGAGTAGTACAATGCTCTCTGAATTAAGTAATCTAGATAGGTAGGAGGGTCAAGGCCCAACATGGAAGACTTGCATGTGTCTGTTTGTGAGACTGTGTGTAGCACTTAATACTGTACCCACTTCTGTTGATAATAATACATTTAACTATTCTCACACCTACTTATCTCAATTTTTACAGAAGCTCACCATTTGGCAAGTGACAGATCTCCCTCAATACTGTCAGGGACAAGCATATAGGTTGCAGAGTATGGTAAGCATAGGTGGGTGGCACCCACCTTCATTTATGATACACATATAGTTGTACAATGTGGTACCCATACTTGTAATTGATACATAGTGCATGATATTGCATATGATGCTGGTATGATGTGTCCAGTGTAGCTGGCATGACCTTGCACACCTGTATTGTGTAGATGATACCAAAAACAGCTGTAATATACCTAGGAGTTATACAGCATGATGGGTATGTGCACTCACATCTATATGGGGTGCATGACTCCTACTATTTCCTGTAATATACTTACATGATGTACATCACTGTAGGGATGAGCACCTTGTCCTCATTTAAAGGAAAAGTGCTACATGGGTATGAAATTTACTTTTCTCAGACCAGACATGAAAATGAAGAGTGCAGTACCTAAATCCATGCCTGTACATATGGTATGTACTCAGAGTTTCATCCTCAGAGCCTTCTGTCATGTAGTCATCATGTAAAGTAATCTACAGTGATTTCCTCATTGCTGTCTGCCAAGAGCTAAGGAATACCATACACAACACACACAAGCCAAAGGAGGTAGCTGTTGCCCATCCTCTTTCATCCAGAACTACAAATGATTAAGGCCAATGTTGCACTTTGCACTGCTGTCTGGTCCAGAAAATGTCTATATCACCTCTATGGACCTTGACAGTAATGAAACAAATAGATGGGTGGGTCTCTTTAACACATAGAGACATCATGCATAAAAATGTGCATATCCAGTCACTGTTTCGGGTCTACTTTAGCTTATCGAATGATCAGATGATCGAATGCTCTCAGTTCGAACACTAAATGTCGCACCGGCAAAATAGCGAATGGCTGGAACAGCAAATTTTTTCCCAGGGAAAGAAATCGCTGGGCCAGCAGTCTGGGTTGAGACGTTTCCTTCACTGTAATGTGATGTCGGAGTTGGTATATTTAAGTTGGGGGGCTGAAACCCACCACTTCATTTAGTGTTTAGTGTTTTTTTTGGGAACAGCGATTTTTTTCACTGGGAAAAAAATCGCTGTTCTGGTTGTTCGCTGTTTTCACGCTTTAGGGGCCGATATAACAATGTTCAATTATAACCTGTTTTTCTATCCTCTCCCTCAGAATGGTGCACAAATCTTCAAAGATGTAGCCTCCTCTGGTGCAGTCATGTAATTTAATTAACTATGTGGATGTGGCAATCTGGAAACAGGCGAGAATGAAAGAGTGGCTATTTTACAGACATCTGCACCTTGTCATATATTAAATGTGCTGCATTATACATCTCACTGAATGGATGATGGTGCCATAAAAGGTGAACAGCAAATGCAGCTCTATTCCATGCACTGTATGTTCATCCTGGAATAGGTGGAGGAGCATTACAAACTTTCAGACTGTAAAGAAACACTTGCATATTAATACTTTTGTTTATGCATGCACCCTACATTCATTCTGGTACCATGCATAATATGACAGCATGATATGCACAGAGTGGTACACTGTAAACATGCATGTCATATGCACCTGATGTTTTACAGATCATTTTCTCTATCTACACTATATTGTCAATTAAAAATGCATACATATTGTGTGTCCACCAACAACTATTACCCTATCTCATCAATAATCAGCTTCTAACCCCCACACAACATGGCTTTAGACCAGGTCATAGTACCTCCAATGCCCTCCTGTCCTTCTTTGAAACAATCAACAAACCCCTTGACTCTGGACATGCCATATCTACTCTTTTCCTTGACCTCTCTAAGGCTTTTGACACCATTTCCCACAACCTGCTTCTTACCGAACTCTCTAAACTTAACCTGTCCTCCTCCTCTACCCAGTGGTTCTCAAGCTACCTTACAAACAGGCAACAAGCAGTTAAATGGGAAAAGGCTACCTCACCCTTCCTCAATACTTCCACAGGCATCCCCCAAGGTTCGATTCTAGGCCCACTATTATTCAACACCTTCATAAACGATTTCTACCAAGCCATTCCAAACTCCAGCCTCATTCAATATGTGACGATTCTACTATAATCTGATCCTCCCCTTCCATCACAACTCTTAATAATCTAACACAATCTGCCTTCTCCTCCACAGAAAAAATGGATGCTAGACAACCATCTAGCCATTAATGTAACCAAACCAAAACTTATGCTATTCAACACCTCCAAAGCCTCTTCCCTAGACAAACAATCCTTCGTAATTACCAGCAAAAATAATACCCCCCTAGAACTAGTCTCTGACACAAAACTACTACGAGTTATCATTGATGACCAACTAAAACTCGACAAGTATATATACAAGCAAATATAAAAAAAAAACACAAAAAACTAGGTATGCTTTATCTTGAGAGTTGCTTTATCTCTCCAACAACCAGGATTACAGTAGTCAATGCATACCTCATCCTACCCCTTTTATACGGTGTGCCTATCCTAACCAGCCTACAATCTTCCCTCACAACAAAACTCTCATCTTGTTATAACAAAATATCCAAATTTGCAGCAGGTCATAGAGCCTCTTCCCACCACTGTAATTCCCTTCACCAACTAAGTTGGCTAGAATTACCAAACTTCCTCACTTATACCCAGCTTATCCAAGCACACAAACTCATTCATAACCCATCTCTCTGCCCCTCCCTAGCAAATACCTTTGACATGCATAAACCTGACAGACTCCAAAGATCTAATTCCTAAAACCTAATTAAATTGCATAAACCCACATGCCCATCTGGAAATCACCTGATGTCCTTCTCTCTAGCATGCCTCTGGAACTCTCTCCCTCCTCCCATCTGCACCACCAGCAGTCTTTCCTTGTCCAAAACCTCACTGCACTCTCACCTTACTTCACAATGGAAATGCTTTTGCTCCCACCCAACCTAAATTCTGACTACTCTGTCTTCCTCATTTTCCTAACTCATTTGTTGCCTATCACTGCCTACTATATTTCTGCATCCCTGTGATGTATTTCATCAATAACTAAAATTTACCTCATCACCATTTTTCAAAAAAAAAAAATTACACTATTTCTTACTGAATTATCTTGAAGTAAATTATTTTAATGTAAATCTTTTTTCTTCTGTATTACATAATATTTATTTAAAAAGTGTGCTACTGATTTATACTTAGCTGTACCATGCACTGCTATGGATTTGGAACTATTCTGTACTATGTATTTGTATTTTTCCGGAGCTTTTCTCCCCAGGACTCCATTGAAAATGGGCTCCTTGTGGCCCAATGGACTATCCTGGAAAACAAACTGCAAATAAATAAAGTTTACTCTTCATTAAGTCTGTTAAGCACTTGGCTTACAGACTGTATGATTAATACTTCAAACAGTGGATAGTGTTGCCATTCAGAAGCCTTTTCAAATCATCTTCAATCACACAAAACTGAATAGCTGTACTAATGATTACCACAGACTGTAGTGGAAGTTGAACTACCCGAAGGATGAGAACTCCATTTCCTGAATGCCCTAAGGGCAGATGTAGCGCTGTTACTAGGGTAAGGAGGAATATTGTTGGACACGATATGTGCAAAATAATAACTCCGTGGAAGGCTACTATAATTTGTTGCTAAAATGCCATTGGCACAAGGCAAAGATCATTATCCAAGATAATAGGATACAGACAAGCTGTGGTATGGTAGAAAAATCTGTTGCCTTCACACTATACCCAGTGTATAGTTCCTCATGTTTCTCCTACCCTACATTGTCATCCACTGTCTGTGTGGTGGTATTGATATTGGTATCCTTCCTCACAAGGGAAAGTGCTGCATGGCAAGATGACGTGAATTTGAGGTATTATTATTATTGCAGAAATCTGGCCCATGACTATATATATATATATATATATATATATATATATATATATATATATATCACATTGTCTGTGTGTCCCAGCTGTGGTTAACTGGTCAGTCCAGCTGCAAGCATGACAGCATAATCAGCTGATATAGCAGAGGTACAATCTGTGACCATGCTTGTTGCACACTGACAAGGTAGTTATGATACTTACTGTAATGTTATGTTATGCATTGCGCTGTTGCTTAAGATGTACTTTTCATCCACATATATGCCACAGCCATGCATAGCTGCACCAAGCCACCATGTGCAGACATGCATTTTGTTGTAATTCTTGAGCCATCAACTACAGGGAGTGACTGATGCATGCTTGATTAGTTTCTGTCTTACAAGGCTAATGAACTGTTAATGCAGCTGATCATGGCTGATTATATGGCAGGGCAGATGGTAGTACTTTCTCTATCACTGGCCAGGCCATTTGGCCATGCTAGATGGTGATGTCACTTGTGAGTAGCATAGGATCAGGCTGATGGCATCAGATAGTTTGTTAGCATATACACAAGTGACAGACATTGTCCAGCCACATAAAAATGAGATGGTGAATGTTGTTAGTGGATGTGGCAAAATAAGACTCTGCATTAGCAGAGGATGTTATGCACAATCATCCATGATTTATGTATGTGCCTGCAGCTACAATGCTACTGCATACATTTACAGCATTTATCACCATCACATGGCATAGCAAATGTATGACCATATCTGTATCCATTTAATGTGGTTGCACTTTCCATATGCAGTCATGGTGGAGTATTTAGGGTTTGTCCCAGTTCTGTCCAAATGTCACATAAGAAGACCTATGCACTGGCACTAGGCCTGAGTTTTATAACTCATGGGTGCATTTGTGCTACTTGCAGTTCACTGTGGACTATGCATTTGAGGTGGTACTATCCATGTTTCAGATATGGATGTATCAGGTAACTAACATCCATTACAGTACATTATATCACACTCCACCACTTTTGAAGGAAAGAACTGAGCAAGGTCCCACTGCATATCTGTCTTTCCAGACACTGGTGGTCTGCATCTGCAAAGACCTGCATAACAAGGTACATATGTCAAGATAACCTGCAGCTGTCATTTACTGTGCAGTACTATGCATGTGAATGGACTATAAGGCTATATGTAGGCTGACAATGTTGTCATGGATGTTCCTGTTTTCAAAGCTTCCACTAACTGATGTTAGTAAGGTGCCTGTGGCTGATGATGTGTACAACATGCACGTGGCATAGTCAGATTAGACAGTGGCACTGAGTGCAGCATTACAGGGAGAAGGACCAACCACATCCATTAGGCCATAACAGAAAGTTTCTACCTAAGAATCCCTCGTGGGAACTACCTGTGTCCCACCATGCACCCAGCATCCAAACTGCTTACCATCTCTAAAATCTGGATACTCAGAACCAGAATAGATGTTTGGGGGGGCATGGTTATATGCAGCCATGACTCCAAATCCATCTCTAATATGATTACAACACTTAGCATTAACCAAGGGATGCACTGTTCAGTGATCCAGTCACAATCAACTGTTACCCACAGCACTGTGAAGATGATAAGTGTGGACTATGGATTCTAGGACAAAGTACAAGTGCACAGTGATATGGAGTATAGGGTAGGGAGTAGAAAATGTTGCATAGGACACAGGTGGCAAATATTGCCTCTCTCAGTGCATCCATGAGCTATATTGCAACCGCCCTCCAATCTGCATCTGGATGATATGCCTTCTATACCTCTGGGTGGGTCAGAATGCTAGGTGGTCAAACACAGAGTGTCCCAAGGCAGATTGTTAAGACTGTTGTAGAGACTTCCTCACTGTCAATTGTAGGCACAGAAGATGCTATCCCCACTCATGATCAAAGACTCCTTCATAGGCAATGGCACGCATCAGAATCAACAAACAATATGCCCGATCAGTATACCTACCAACAATCCTGTAGTTCTACACCTTCCCTTCTACAGACTACATCAAACTCAAAAAGAATAAGACAACACAGCGACCATTGGCAATAGTCATATCTTGACACCTTGACTCTTGATCCCACCACTAGATGATGCGATCCCTTACTCTCTAATACCTTTCCAGACTACAAGGCTACAGTATCTACTTCCCATGACCTTACTGCATCTAATAATGTTGCAGTCATCTGTCACTGTGTCTCTCATCACCACTTGTGCAAGTAATGCTGTTGGCATAATATCATGTTGTGCAGCACTGCCCACAAAACAAACACCTAGCTGCATATTTCAGAACTGTACTGCAGTGCCACTCCTAATGTGTCAAAGCAATTGATGCATCCCTTGAGCCCTCAAACACCTACTCCACTATGATATGTGTTTTGGTGGGTCTACTTTGTTTCATTGAAAGCTCATTTCACTGAATTTCATTTCACCCTGACCGAATCGCTGTAAACTCAAATTACTGAAAACTCATTTCACCGAATCTCATTTCACTGAAATATGTACTGGCACTGTGTAGAGTTCTGTAAGGAAAGTAAAAGGTATACGTCCTTTTCCCCACTCTAGTGTGATCCTGGAGTTAGTATATATAGGTAGCAGGGGTGTAGGGGGCGTATTTGTTAATGTTTGAAGATATACTTTTTTTTTGTCTAATGCATATTTCATGCTAACTTCATTTTTGCTTTTTTTAAATGGATATTGCTAAACCCTTTTGAATAGGTCCATGCTGTTTTCCTGTGCTTGTTTGTTGGAAAAAATACTGGTTTCATAGCTGTCATTTCATTTGTGTTACCAGGCTGAAAACTCCATGGTGCCTTGTAATTTTTATTGTGACATGCAACTGAATGTTAACCTGATTCATTAGATGCGCACAGTGGGACTCATGCTAAGAGACTACTTTGCACTCCCTTAATAATCACTATACGTTCTGATTGAATACAGTCCTCGCTCAAATTTTATTTCAAGTAATACAACATTCCTGGAGGTGATGTTTCCCACCTTCTGACAAGTTTGTTAAACTTTAATATACTATAAAAGAGCAGAGGTGCTACTAAAACAAACCAAGTTCACTTCCACATGCTGTACCATTGTTTTGTTAATAATAAATTCGGCTGACACTACTTTGACATGTAAGTATACTGTTTTAAAAATATTTGATCCTCAAACATTGCAGGTTGGAATGGTGGCCTGGCAGGTAGTGCAGGGCATTATGGCTATCAGCTTTTAACAAACTGCTTCCTGTAGTCCAGGATTCAGTTCCCTCAGCCTCCATTTACCTACTCTCTGACTTTGAGCAAGTCACTAAATAAAACAGCTTTTCAGGGCTGATCCTGAAAAAAAGTCTCTGTACATCATTGCTGTGTTTCAGGTAACAAATGAACACGGTTCTGCTTAGAAAATAACATTAACAGAGTACAAATATACTGATGTATTGTTAACCTAGTTTAAACAAAACATTTGTAATTTTAAATTCTAACTAGATTAAGTCCTGTATTTGATGTGTTTAGATAGGGGAGAAACTGGGTGGCCACAGTGGTGCAGCGGTTAGCGTTGCCACCTCACAGCAAGAGGTTCCTCTGGTTTGATCCTCAGACATGCTGTAGGTGGATTGGACACTCGAAATTGGCCCTAGGCATGAGTGCGTGCATGTGTGTGCCTTCTGTAGAAGGTTGGGTGCCAGGCTGGCAACTCGACACTGTAAAACTCCACTGCCAATCATGAGTGGACAGGTGATCTGCTGTGGCGACCCCTAACTGGGAAATGCCGAAAGAAGAAGGATTGATTTTCTTTCAAAACTGCATAGTTTAGAATGCATGTACTATGCTCTATACTACTATTATTGCTATAGCTGGAGAATCATTATTTATGGGCTCTGCTTAGCTGTTTGTAAGGAATAACAAATGCATGCATATATGAGTCCTCTAAGTTACCTTTTGACAAGGTACAAAAACTGTGAATGGCTATTATAATAACATTAGCTAAACAACTGCCACTCATTGTTTTCCAAATAAAGTTGAAATACTGATCAGAAGTACTGTAGTGCTGCTAAAAGTAAAATAAATAAACAAACAAAATGTGTTATCCATTCCTGGATTACATTGCCATCCTGTAACACACTTCCCCAAATTATTCAAATGCAAACTCATTGCATCAAAAAGCCAAGGTTTAACAGGTTTTAAAGTGCAAGATTTTACAAACATTAAAAGAAAAATAATGTGTGGGATAAATCACCATACATCCTAAATAAATATTTCTGAGTTCACTATACCTTGAGTTAAGTTTTGTTTAGTTAGGTGAGTTTTGTATGGACTCACCTTTGCATGCCCTGGAAAAGGAGTTTTGATGTACTTAGCATGTTGCCTATATTCTGTAGGTTGCTATACCTAGCAAATTATCCAATGTGCAGAAAACTACGAACAGTCTGATTGTTTGTTACAGAAAAGAAAGCTATGTGGATTTTGTTAACATAGTCAAGGTACTGGATATAGCAAAAGGATCATAAGCCCCAGATGTAAAAAAAGGACAAACTCCTGTTTGTAATCACTTAAAAATTAAATTATCCTAATATTTTTTGGTCCTTTAACACATTAAAAGTGTAAAAGCAAACTGGGTATACATTCTTGTACACATTCAGGAAAAGCTACACAGTCAAGAGACATCTGGATCAACTACACTGATATATTTACAGGCTTAGGAAGTTTTCCAGGAGAAGGCTGGATTAAATCTTGCTATATCACAGAAATATGCAACATAGAAAGGGCCAATTTCTCTCATGAGTGAAACTAAGGGGAGTAAAATGAAGAAAAGGTTCAAGAGTCATTGAGATGCAGTTAGAGCTAAGAGAATGGGTGAGTAGCTTTGTTGCAGTGTAAAGTAAATCAGCTTCACAGTTTTGCTAATCTTTTTAAGATATGAATACATTTATTGAAAAAAAAACACAGATTCAATTGCTAACAGACTTACATTTTTATTGATTTGTTAAAATCAGAATAAAGTGATCATTGCTTAGTGTTGAAGATTTAGTCCCAGTAATGCCAAATGCTATGTTCTTTTCAGTATAAGATGCTGATGGGGAACTCTGGTAGACAAAGCCAAATGAGGAAGGCTTCAAAATGTGTATATTTAGTGTACCTTTAGAAATGTACAGTTTCCTTAAATTTCAATGTGTTATTTTGCCAGCAACAAATGTGTTTCAAAGAGTTATTTCACATGTAATTGAAGGCTTGGAAGGTGTTGCTAGCATAAATAATTATTTATTAATATAGACTCACATAAAATATAGCATGATAAAAGACTGATATATCTGCTAAATAAATAAAGACAGTCTAATTTCAGTTAAATAAGAACAAATGTATAATACAAAAGACAAGTCTGAAAAGATTGAGTCTTAGTCTAATGTCAGGCTGAAGAAATAAAAAAGACAGTTGTGTAAATGTCAAAAGCAGAAGATAAAAAGGCATTGTAGGAGCTTTCAGAAAAGGTGTAGTAGGTTGCAAAGCCTGTACCACACTTGTTTAAGGTGACCACATCTCTAAGAAAGCTGCTGGTGCAAGCTATAAGTTGATAATTGAGCTACAACAAAGAAAATAGCTCTAAAATGCTCAGAAAATAAATGCTATGCTTTGTCTAAGCCAGGCGTGTTGCAAGTAGGATGTCAGAATGTATCTGTTTCTTTTTCATTATATTTTATTATATTACTATGTTCATACTGCCTTTTTCCATGCTAAACCTGATTCTTGGTTCTCAAAAAAAACTGAAAATCCATTGTCATGAAATGATATCTGAGAATAATAGTCATGAATTTTACATTTATTTTCCAGTTCTTACTGTGATTTCATTATAATTTTTGATGACATCAATAACTGTGCAAAATTAAAAGAGATTCTAGGTACAGAACAGTCACCAAAGCAGTCTATTAGAATTATAAGTAAATATGAAAATAAATAGCAGTTGTTATAAGTGAGTGTTGTGGTCTCAAATGCCAAATTCTTTGAAAATCATAGCTATTTCCAGATTTGGGATTTATTGGTATTTTCTTGGGAAAATGTAAAATCAGTATCCATAATCATGGTTCAGGGAAATGAGCAACCAGCATTGTGAGGGTCAGTACTGTTACAAGAAAACAAGAGTCAGGAATTGTGGTTGTCAAGAGTTTTGGAGAAAGGCTCCTCTACTCCTGCCTTCAAGAAAACTTTTAGTGCTGCAGCAATTATGCTGAAATGAAGGACAGATGTCTAGAAAGAATAGCCATGTCATATATTCCAGCACTGAAAGCTGACTGAAGAAACCAGCAGATATCCGGGTAGCCTGAAATTTGATCATGATAAAGACAGAAAAGCTACTTTGTTTGCAATGATTGTGCTTTATGTTCAATCTCATGATATACTGCAAATAAAGTTAATCTTTAAAAATGATCATTGTAACTAATACATGCTGTTACAAAGTGTGTATGTGTGCGTGAGTGTGTGTCTATATCTATATATATATATATATATATATATATATATATATATATATATTTATACGTATACTTCATATGCATACACTTACACGCACACACACACACACACACACACACACACACACACACACACACACACATATATATATATATATATATATATCCATCTATCAGTCAGACCAACCATCTGTCTATCTGTATATCTTTCTGTTCATCTAAAATGCATATATTTTACAACTAGAAAAGAGGAGTGTTGTATGTGGGATATGTATTGGTTAAAGAAATTTGCATATCATAAGGTATGCATTCTAGATGTAGTGTGAGTAAACGCCTCATGCAACATGCTCACAACATCTGTGCTGTTCATGGAAGGTATTCTGACAAAATTCCAAACATTACATTTCCTCCTCCTATGTTGAGATAAGAAATAATGCTCATTCCTGAAAAGGACTATTCTTCTGAAGAAATCCCCAGTGAATGTCAAAGATGTGAGGTAAGGTACTTAGCTCACATAGCTATGGAACATAACATGGTGGTAGAAACATAACATGGTGGCAGGAACATAACATGGTGGTATGCAGCTTTGGGAATGTAGGCCAATCTCGACCATGTAACACCCTAGCAATTAGGGTCAGAGTGATCCAAGGAATCAGAAATACCTGATGGCAGCATGACGGAGCTGCTACTCCTAACTTTTGTTCCATACCAGGAATAGAATTAAGAGAGACTGCTATAGGTAGGACAGTTAACTGAGAAACTGAGATGCCAAAATGGAAAGAAAGAAAATAATTAGAAATGCACATCCCACAATTATCTTAGTTTTAGAGTAGAATTATTAGACTAAAAGGGCTGTATTTAACCTCCTCCAGTCAGGAAAAATAACTCTTTTTTTATTATTTAACATGTGACGTGTACATTCACACTTAATGCCTACTCACTAGAGTGCACCATGACCTGCACCATACAGTGTGTACATACCCTTAAGGTAGGGCATTATAAAACATACCTTGGAGTCCTGTTTGTTATACAATGAAACATGAACCAAACAATAAATTGTCTGAAAAAAATGAACATGTCAGCCATTTGTGGGGCTTGAACATTTCAAAACACAGTGTGTGACTCTTTGACCTTTAAGTCAAAGTCATACTTCATATAGTCAGGATGCTGGCACAGTTCTTAGTTATTTGCCTTTTTTGAGAACCACATAAATGCCTGTACTGTCATTTACTGCAGAAATCCAGATAGTCATTGCCAGACCACTAACACTTCAGTGAGACTTACAGCAACCACTGCCCAAGGTCAGCCAGGGAGACTGGAACCACCACAGTGACTGACTCTCTTTGTTTCACTTCCAAGTGTTGCACAGCAAGCCAATGATATGTTTTGTGTTTTGCAATCGTAAAATCATTTAGTTATAGAACTTCTGTCCCTTACACGAGTTCCATGACACACCTTTGGAACTCAAACAGACTATGAGCAACATTTAATGAACATTCCTTGTGGAACTGTTATAAAACTCACTATAGCTGCAGTCTGAAGGATGCGCCCAGCTGTCTCTATTAAGTATAAGTTACAGTCTCTCTTCTCAGGATTTAGGGTAAGTATCCTAACCAGACAAATATAGTAAAGGGAGTTTCATGAGTTGTAACAGCTGAAAGTGTTTGATTGAGCAGTCACTTCCAAAACTTGAGAAAGGGATAGTGTAACACAACACAAATCCTTCATTGTTATGTTTTTCCTCCTGCCAGTAATAGCTGTTTCTATTTGGCTTTATTTTCAACAAATGGGCAAATTGCTAAAGAAAACCCACTGCAAACAGAATCCATACACTTTGAAGGCTAACACTTCACTTTTTCAAGCTATGGGTGGATGTGTGTGTGTTTCAGCACACACACTTATAATACATGCATGAATGCATTTTTATGCAGTTCATTGGCTTTTGTATGTAATGCAGTGCCAGGTCAGAGACATTTAAATACATTTGCTTTTGCAAAAAGTATTTATTCATTGATATATATGTGTGTGTGTTTGTATAATTCTTGATTAATGCATGCACATTTTGGTTAACACCCCACACACACACACACACACACACACACACACACACACACACACACACACACACACACACACACACACACACACACACTATATATAATATGTAATTGCTTATTTTCATATTCGTCAGTAGGTGAGTATTCTGGCCTGAGGACACTTTTCACACATAACCTGACTCACACAGGCTGAAACAAACATGTTGAATTAACTATAATGACAGTGGTATAGGCATATATACCAGAGCAGGATCATGGTCAAATAGGGCTCTAGGCAAAATAATGGATTGGGGCCCCTCCCATACACAGTCCCCCAGATGTTCCAATGTCCCATTTCTTGGTTATTTCTCCCCAGTTGCCATAAATACTATTCAAACCTCTCAGTGTGCCTACTGGTTTACACTTTATTTCTAAAATGACTACAGATATTCGGATTTAATTTAAACTTTTTATTTCGAATTTTATAGTACAAACACTGGTAGACATTTGCTAAACAAATCAATACAGACTCACAATGAAAACAGACTTAGCATTATAACTTCTCTGTCCTTGAAACTCATATTCATTGAAACCCACATTCAAGCAGAATACATCTGGCCACTGGCAGATAAAGTTTACCTTTGGGCTGTTTTCAAATCATAGCCTCCTGTACACATTTTTAGGATCATGCAAACATGCAGCAGTTCTTTGATTCACCTTCCTGATTGTATTAAATTATATTTCTTGTATAATACAGCACTACTTATTAGAGTGTGTTTTAAATTTATAATTTTGAACATTTTTCCAGTAAGCAATGAAACAAAATGTTTGAACTAATAATGACAAAACTGCTCAATTTAGAACATTTCCATCATAAAATCAAATTTCTGTCATTACAATCCACCAATATAGGTAAATATACACAATCTCTGCAGAAGTGAAAATCATCTAAATAATTCCACATTAAAGTGATCTGAAACTAATGAAGAGGTTGCTGCTAGCAATCAACTTTATATTTCAGTGTTTCATCTACAAACTCAGTGCCTGTTGCTTTTGAAGAATAAACTGTCTATGTTACATTAAAAAAGGTAAGGTAGTAATATTGCAATAAGAAACGGATGACAAACTGATAACATATTCATAATTACTAAGCATCTCATCTAAAGGTCGGCATACTCAGGACTGCAGCACCCCACCCTCCTTAAAGTATAAGACATTATCACAATCCACCTGCATGCTGTGGAAGTAAAATCCACAGCCTTCTGCATCAAAAATGAGAATGTTAGCTATTGTGCTACTAACAATGCTTTTCAATTCTATACCACAATAGTGATTCCATTTGCTAAACAAAAGAGTTGTACATTGTAAACAGACTGCAAGAGCAGAAGTAAACTTGTCTTCCCTTGAAGCTCACAATTCCTTAAGAATGCACTTGAAACTCAATTCCTTGAAAAAGACATCTGAAACTCAATTCCTTGAAAATACAACTTGGTAGTTGGAGGTCTTGTTTCCTATAACTATGGCACAGGGTTTGAGCCTGAGCAAATTGCTAACCACCTGCTATCCCCAAGGAGGGCATTTTGCAAGCATACATGCATAGTTTTCTAGAAAAGGGCATAAATAGTAATGATCCATTACCAAAACCCTCTATCCCATTCACAGTAATGTTGTCACCAGGCAGGCTTCTCTGGTAATCCAAAAACCACAAATCTTATTTATCCTTAAAATAAGACAACCTTTACATATCTAAATAGTAGCATTCAGCTGTCAGATTATCTTTGATAGCTGGATACTAAACAATGAGCAGCACACCCGATTCAATATATATACTCTTAGCTAACATATAAATTACTAGCCACAAGCATTTAAAATTGAACAGTAACACTCTTTATTTGAAATACATAAAATACAGCATTTTGCCAGAGAAGTAAATAAGCAAATAAGAATAATCTCAAAAAAGACATTTAAAATAAAAGTTTTTAGTAGACAGATGGCATACAGCAAACTTTGTCAGCTAGTCTACTCCATAACAAATTTTAACTAAATATATCCTGTGATATATCTGTCACTAGGTTTAAAGATTAGACCAGACTCTTCAGAGACAGCTATGTCTGTTTGTGCATGCTCCAGCAGTAAAGTCCAGCAACCCCCCAGATAGGAATAGATCCATCTTTTTATATGAATCTCTTGCAGGATTTCCTCATGGGTTCAGTTCTGAATTTTGAAAGATGCTTTCTTGTTTCCACAGTCACATAGTTCTGGGGAAAGTGCAAAATAAGATAACATTCTTTAACCTATACTTAGATTTTCACAGGGTATTAGGCTTCAAGCATTGCAAATGTGTGCACAAAAGTATTAAAGTAGAATTCATAGCCCACTGCATATCAGTTTAATTTGTGCTGCTCAGGTAAGCCAAACTACAGTGCCCAGCAACAGTCTGATTCAGATTCATGCATACTCTGTATAGTGTTGAATCACATTAGGGACTAATTTACATGTTTAAGAATTGCTTACATAAGCAGTTTAAGCAACTGTTCATGTCAGCTTCTTATTAACTTGTATAACCCCATAGAACAAGCATGTATGTATAGACTTACACAGTCATACACACATGCACACACAAACATGAGTAGCCAGACATTTACATTTTGTAATCATAACCTTGTATTGTTTCCCTGCATCACATATTTAAAAAAAGCACTTCAGATACTGCTTCCTAAAGTACTTATGTATAATTTCAGCTATTGCCTCAGAAAATTATATAGTTGTTTTGTAACTAAGTGTATTTCTGTGTAACCTGTATACATATAGATGTTTCAGGCATTAGGCAATTATAACCTTCTATGCAGATAGGCAGACAGTCACACATTTAGTTCTAGTACACTATTCAACCCCAACCCCCTCCCCCCAAATCCACTAACAGCCACTTTAGGTAGTAGACACCACACACATATACAGGCACACAAGCACACAGATACACAGACACACACAAACACACTCTTCTGCAGTGGTAAAGCAGTTTTACACCCCACCACCACCAGTGTTACTAAACTAGCACCCTCCCCACAAAAATACACAATCAAGCATTAGTAAGCAGCCTAACACACACACACACACACACACACACACACACACACACACACACACACACACACACACACACACACACACACACACACACACACACACACACACACACACACACACAGACACACACACACAGACACACACACACAGACACACACACACACACACACACACACATACACATACATATAAACACACATGCGCACGTGCACACACAAAAAAACACACACATACACACACACACACACACACACACACACACACACACACACACACACATGCACACACCTCTTGAATCCAGTGCTTATCTAAATAATCCCATCTTGGTTTGTGATTTATTCACCTTTACTGTTTAAAAGAGGTGCAACTAGAAGCTATAGTGAGCGACGTAAAGAAATTCCAACTGTTGTCTGACTTTCAGAACTTATACAGTTAGAGCTACAACTTTACTGTACTTTCTATAGTACTTAGTTGCGTATTGTTTCTGTAATTATGATTTTTCGTCACAAAAGTTGATTTAAGTTCTTTTTGAATTCTGTGGTAATTGATTTTTATTATTCTTTTCTTTTATCATTTTTTTATTGATTTGAAGCTGAATAAGGATTCTTTAAATGAGTGTGCCATTAATGGTTTGTTGAAGCACAAATATCTTGTACAGTGTAGTAAATGCTACGTATATTTAAAGGTAACACCTGATAAGACTAGATATATATCCTCATGTCAAAAGTTATGATTATTAATAGTAAATCTAGACTTACTGATGATGTTTGCACTTGCGTAATTGGCATGGCTTAGAGAACTGTTGTTACATATATTAATGACTGGACTGGTGAGATAAATAATGTTGGACAGAGCAAATAGAACACATTTAGGAAAGGATGTGTCTATTTTCTATAAAGATCACTCAACCCTTATGCAACAAGATGATGCCCCTGACAACCTTGGAATTTTGGATACGAGTATTCAGCAATCTGGGGGTGCAGAGTGTTTAGAAGGAAATATAAAATGAAAGAAAGGAGGAAGTTCACAATAAATAACAAGGAAGAAAAAGAAACTGATAAATGCAAAGTAAAGAGAATGCATACTAAACAAAGAAGAACAAGAAACTGATAAATGTTTATAAAGTAAGGAGAATACATCCTAAAAATGACACTGGTTTGTTATGTAACACACAGATTACAGGGAATTATAACATTTTCTATCAGAAAACCTTCAGTCTACAGAAAAAGGCAGCATGTTTCCAAAACAGAAGGTAGAAAAAAAAGGCAAAGGCAGGTGGAAAGGAAGAAATCAAAACTGAATGTGGAAGGACTGAAGAACATTACTGTTAGGAAAAAGAGGAGAAAGATAGACATTGACAACAAGGCACAAGCTGTGGATATACAAAGCCAGCTGGATGAGAATTGTATGCTAGCAGATGTAATATGCAATGAAAACAGTGGGATTAATAAGACTAATGGTGATAAAGATCATTCCTATGTAGCAAGTGATAGAGCTGAATTAGAAGTTGGATATTCTTCAGCTCTTCTCAGAAAAGATATTCTTGTAATTGGAGATTCAGTTATTAGAGGAACTAATACTTACATTTGCAGAGAAGATAATGAACATCGAATCATGTTATGCATATCAGGAACAAAAATATAGGATGTTAGACAAGCCTTAGAATGCCTTAATGTAAGGAAGTATGGATCTGTTTTTATTCATGTTGGTGCAAATGATTTCTTCTACAAGGACTGTCTGACTGTTAGTAGGGAACTTACAACCCTCTTAGATATTATAGCTTGTAATGGTGTTAGGATGTATTTTTCATAAATCGCATATAGAAAGGAGAGTCAGGTCAACGTGAATTAAAATATTTTTTTGGGTAAATATCTACATGAAAAAAATGTCCTGTTTTAAAAAATGGAAATATGTAGAGCATCTGAGCCCAATTTTGGACATGTGTTCAGACAAGATGGTGTGCATTTATCAAGATCAGGGAAGAGAATTTTTGTAGCAGATATTTTGTAATATTTGACAAACCTAAGCAGGATTTTTACCAGAATGAAACAGTTCACAGCTGGCAGCATTTGATGCATCTCTGATGGTTGTTAATGCTAGGAGCATTAATAATAAAGTTTTGTTATTGGAAAATTTGCTAAAGTACCACAAGATTGATCTGGTTATTGTTTGTGAAACTTGGTTAAAGAGCAATGGCTGGAAATCAGTTTTATCAGGGCATAAATGTTTTTACTGTAACAGAGATTCTAACAAAAAATCAGGTGGAGGCGTTATGATAAGGATTAAAGATAGTTATGAGACCTTTGATTATTACATGTTCAATGATAACACCAATACTGTGTATTGTGACAATAAAGACAACCCTAGAACATATAACAATTATTGGAGTATATAGACTACCAAAGTCAAGTGCTGATGACCTAGAAGAATTCATACATTTCTTGTATGAAATTCAACACAGGGGGAAGAATAATAGTGGCTGAGGACTTAAATTTACCAGAACCAAACTGGAATAATATTGATTCAATAACATTAGTAAAGACATTATTCAGAACGTATGCCCATAAACAGCTTTAGATTGCAGAAAAAACTACCAGTGAAAGGAACATACTAGACACTGCTACCATTACTTCATGTCAAGTTTTACCAGTCTTGATATGCAGTGATCATGGGGTTATAAAGTTTAATTTATTGCTACAGAATTCTGCCAAGCTGACATCTAAACCAATGCACAGAAGGTTAATTACAGATTATAAGGAAGCAATACAGTCATTATGTAAAACTAATTAGAGTAATGTGTTCATTGGAAAAACTGCAGAAGTAATCCGGAAAGTTTTGAATGACAAATTGAGTGCAAAAAAGAAAAAAATATTTAACATCAGGATCTAGGCATACAGTGTCAGGGGGATATAGTTCTTTAAGAACAAGATACCTGATTATCTTGAGAGACAAAAATATAAGAAAAAACAGTTTCGCTCCACAAAGGGGGTGATACGTTGTTCTAGTGACATCCAAGTAACCTCAGATACTGGAATCAAAATGCATTATATTGAAAAAAAATATGGGAACTGGATCCAAACAAAGCACTGGATGAGACAGAATGAATAATGATCTAAGGACACTTCAGCAAGCACTTATAGTTCCATTATATCTTTTATTTGCTAAGTCTTAAAAATATGGGGAGATCCCTCAAGACTGGAGACATGTGCTTATTAAACCTGTCTTTAAGGGAAAGGGGAGTATAACAAACCCAGAGTCATACAGATCCTGAAGTCTACTTTCATGTTGTGGAAAAATAATGTGGAAGGTAATATTAGATAATTTATTGTCATAACTAGAAATGTTGGGACTTGAAAACATATATTAGCAAGCATATGTTGAAAATAGATCTATTATAACCTGTAACATGACATTCTAGAACAATACAATAACAGTTAAGAATAAAAAATTGTGCTGTGATGTCATTTATATAGATTTAACTTCAGCATTTGATCAATAAATTATAACAACTAGGTATTCATTTACTCTTGATAAGATAGATAGCTGCATGGCTCACAAATAGGCTGTAGCAAGCATTGTAGAAAAATTGGCTGGGTGAAATTCTTGGTTTTAGTCAGGGTGTCCCAATGGGTTCTGTCCTAGGCCCTTTGCTGTTTAGATTGTATCCTTTAGACCTGTCTTTTTCATCTGAAGTTTTCTGCAGTCTGTATGCAGATGACTTGAAATTGGGTAGACTGATTGCATGTCTTACAGATAGGGTCTGTCTGCAAAAGAACTTGTCTAACTTGACCATTTGGGCACAGGAAAATAATATGCTGATAAATAAGTACAAAATTAAACATGAGATTTGGGAGACATAAATTGAAAAGTGAATATTTAATACAG
This sequence comes from Protopterus annectens, assembly GCF_019279795.1. Taxonomy (NCBI): domain Eukaryota; kingdom Metazoa; phylum Chordata; order Ceratodontiformes; family Protopteridae; genus Protopterus; species Protopterus annectens. Next base: position 291,858,224 of record NC_056733.1, read on the forward strand.
CACACAGTGATTGAAACTGTAGACTCATTTAAGGACATGGGTATATGGATAGATCCAGCTCTGAGTTTTTTTTAATCATATCAACCAATTGATTAATGATAGTTGGAGAACTATAGGGTGTATAAAAATATTTATAAAGTCTAAGAAATCAGAAATGATGAAGTCATTGTTTGTTAATTACATTAGACCCAAACTTCAGTATGGAATAACAATATTGAAACCTTAAAGAAGACAAGCATGAGTAAACTGGAAAGAGTACAGCAGAAATATACCAAGAGCATCCATAGAAGTGAAAATTTAAATTATTATGAAAGACTAAAATATCTGAACTTGTACAGTGTCTCTTACAGATAGTCAAGGAAAGATCTTGTTTGGGTATATAAGGCAATTAGAGACAACTATTTCTGGGAATGTTTGTGATTATCAAAATTTAGTCAAGAATAATCAGACAACCTTTGTAAAAGATTCTATAGGAATGGGAAGTATACTAATTCGTTCTCTGAGAGAGCAGCTGATGCATGGAATGGACTACCAAACTACATTAAAGCAAGCAAGCACTAGTTTAGTTATTTCTAAGAACAACCAGGACACTGTATGGAAACAACTGTTCTGGTATATTGGCAGGCTAGAAGGCCATTAATGCCAGTGCTTGAAAATTTGTATGTATGTATGTATGTATGTATGTATGTATGTATGCAATTCTCTGTCTGTATTCCACAGCATAGGAACATCTTCTTGCATTTGAATTCCATGTGTGGAAAGAAGAAATGAAGATGTACACAAAAGGTCTGTACGATGATCACACATAGACACATTGTGACCGGATGTAAAGGACATTCTTAAAGAAGAACACCCTTAAAAAACATACATACATATATATATATATATATATATATATATATATATACATATATATATATATATATATATAGATATATATATATATATATATATATATATATATATATATATATATATATATATATATATGTATATATATACATATATATATTTAAATTAAAATAATTCATTCCCCAGTCAGCAGGCCCCTCTTAGCTAGTTGGGGCCCGCTTCCAGCTAGTGGGCCCTAGGTGACTGCCTTGGTTGCCTAGTGCTGGATCCGGTGATGGATCCGGCTCTGATATATACAGGTAAAGACATAGCAATAACTAAATGAATCACATTTTACAAATACAGGATTACGAACATATGACTTAGAATATAATTAGAAAAAAGGTTAAAACCAATGAAAAAAACATGAATATATCTCTATCTATATATAGCTATATATCTATATATGAAATGCAGTTTGTCAGCAGATAGTCATGTTGCTAGCAGTAGGTCTAATTTTGTATGAATAGAATATATTCATGAAAGCAGAGAACATGAGTTAGATAGCATACTGGTATAATAAGGAAACATTAATGGTGTTACTGCTGATTGAGCAAGGAAATACAGATTAGATATACTAGCACAGTTAGAACAGAATTTTTAGAAGGGAATGGTGTTAAGCAATGTATATATATATATATATATATATATATATATATATATATATATATATATATACACATCAGTTAAATGTGTTTTGTAGATGGTTGCTTTGGTCGACAGCTGCAAATGCAGGGTTTTATGGTTGAAAGTCTTGTTTATGGAATTGATGTTTTGTCAGATGTGTGTTTCATCGAAACAAGTAAGTGGGATGTGTAGTAGGTGTCTCATTGTGTATGTGTGTGTTTGTATGTTTGCCTATGCTTGTGGCTTAGAGATAGATTAAAGATTAAGTAAGGGGATCGACTAAGTGTATATGTGATTGTGAGTGTTTAGGGTTATGGTTAGGGGATAGATTTGTGTGTATTTGTGTGTGTGTGTGTGTGTGTGTGTGTGTGTGTGTGTGTGTGTGTGTGTGTGTGTGTGTGTGTGTGTGTGTGTGTATGTGTGTGTGATGTAAGTGTCCAAACTATCTTCTGTAGTGATAGTGTTATGGAATTTTTTTTTTAGTGTTGGAGGTAGGGGCAGGGTTAGGGATAGGGTTAGCACATATTATTAAGGTTATGTGGCAGGATCACACCCTCCCTGCTCACCTTAGTAATGCATGCAAATTTTAACCTTGCCCATGCCTCTGCCCCTGCTGCTAATCCCAATGTTCATCTTAAAGCAAAAAAAAAGAAAACTTTCTATAACACTACCATGATTCAGACAGGTTTGTGCTGAATATGGTCTGGTTTTGGATAGCGCATCAAAAAAGGAAATTTGTTTCCTTTTTTACTATACTGAGTGTCAATGTGTCATGATATAATGATTCTTCTACATGTTTTGGTGTTTGCTTTGTTTGTCGATCAAATTACATGATGACCAATCATTATATAATTATATATGTAGATATAGATATACAGGCTTATTGTGCCTGCTTATTTGAACTGTTTCTTTCTGAAATTGGTATGCCTCGTTTGCTGTAGCACAAGACTAGATTCAGACCTGCTGAATCTAGCTTTGTTTGTATAACTTGAGCACTAATCCAGGCCATCTTTTATTGGAGAAGGTTCCCCTGCACCCTAGTGGCAGGAGTGTGCAGTTAGAACTTGTCTGATTAAAGACTGCTGGAACGGGGCTCAGTTTTTAGCTTTTTCTTGGTTAATTGGTTAATTTGTTTAAATCAGTTTGCTCATTTGCTGCTATTATATTAAAAAAATACACTTTATGCATCACCACTTAACTAGGGTTAAAATATTCCCGGCACCATAAAGTCTGCTGTTTAAATTTTCCCTTAGAACTAGCCAGTTTTTTAGTTTTAGCACTCAAATCTGTTTCTTTGAGCTCAGCACTTGTTCAGAACTCATTGTAAGCACTAAATAAGCTACAAATTACTACAGCACTCAACTTTCCTCACTTGTTTAGAGAAAAATAGTTTTTAGTACTTAATAAATAAGCACCTATCCAGGCATATCTATGGGTCAGCGCCCAGTGTTTTCTCCTGTCTACTTGATGAATCTGGGCAACTTGGGGCAATGCAGCAATTACCTCATGTACACAGACAACCTTCTCCTCCTACCACCCAACACTACAACCTGTGAGAGATGCACTTATATAGCTAAATTGGAAGCAAAGCTCTCTTCACCCAAGACTGGACTAGACAGTCAAGAGGAGAGGGTAAACACTTGCACCACACCACACTCATCACATAGTCCCTCAAAACCTCCATCACCAAAACACACACATAGAAACACAAAACACACACCTACATTCATGGAGGCTCTCAATAAAAATCTGCCCAAGCAACAGAGACCTCCAAAGCAGAAACGCAAGCAACCTCCACCCCCAGCACAACCCAAATGACACATAGCCCACAAACTTAGTGTGCCAATCAACCACAGCCCATAAGGCATAACAATGTACCCAGCACTCTAGTCATAGGTGACTCTATAGTCAGGCACACTGATGTTCCACTCACCAGGCTAAATAAAGAGAAAGTTACTGTCAGCTGCCAGTCGGGTGCCAGGATCCACCACATAATGCACGCACTCAGGTAACTCCACAACAAGTACAAATATGACTCTGTCATTGTCCATGTTGGTGTGAATGACATGAGATGTACCTCCCTGGACTACATGAAAAGAGACATGGAGGAGCTCTCCGATCCTGTAGCCCAGGCAGGTATGACCCTAGCCCTGGGTAGCATCCTGCCATCACCCAGAATGATATAACAGTACAAGGACAAAATGATTGACTTCAACAATTGGCTAAGCTTCTGGTGTCATTCTAAGGGGATCCAGTATCTGTCTGCCTGGGATGATATGATCAACAGATGAAGATGCTTTGCCAGATGGCCTGCACCTGTCGCCCTTGGGATTCCAGATACTGGCTAAGGCTCTTGCCACCCCTACAGTGTCTTTTTTAGGCCATGTTCAAATGACAAATTCACCACCATAACAGGTGCAAGCAAGCAAAATCTAAGGGTAATGCTGCTCAATGCTAGAAGTGTAAACCTCAAAATGCACTCACTCGAGGCACTCCTTAAAATGGAGAACATCAACATCTGTGCAGTGACAGAGACCTGGTTCAAGGCTCCAGAGAGCACCCCTGCATTACCAGGCTATAATTCATACCACACCTTTCGGTCACCTAACCTGGACTGAAACACTAAAGGCGGAGGCATGTCCATATTCATTAAGGATAGCCACACCTCCAGGCTAGCTGCTCAGCATAATGCATCAGAGATTATTCAAATGCAACTAACTTTGGGTAAGACCGCAATCCAAATTGTAGATTGCTACAGATCCCACACCATGCTCCAAGATTCCCATTCCTCATTTCTTGATACACTAGAAAATATTAAGGTAACCTCTAACACCCTAATAATGGGCAATTTCAACTACCCCACCATTAACTGGGAAAACTACTCATGTACCAACTCTTTTGTTCAACGTTTTCTGGAATTCATAAATTCCAGCACCTTGGATCAACTTATCCACACACCCACCAGGGGCAGCAATATCCTAGATCTGGTCATTACCAACATGGGTGACTGGTGTTCCACACCAGAGGTCAGATCCGACCACAAGCTAATCACCCTAGACATCCACATCCCACCCCCTCCCCACATTAGGGAAACCACTGTAAAAAATTTCTCCAAAGCCAACTTCATGCTTCTTAAGACAGAAGTGGCAAACTTCACGACACCCATGCAGACGGACAATAGAGGTATGACTGCTGAATCCTACACAAATACACTTTATAAGCACTTACATGAGTGCATGGATCATGCTATCCCTAAGAGAACCAAGATGTTATCCTCCAAAGAAAGGAAGCCAATCTGGTGGTCCCCTGCCATAAAACAACTCTACAACAGAAGAAAGAAACTTATGCAAAAAAGAGTAAAATCCCATGATTGGAGGAATTCCTTGGTCAGCCTCAGTAAGAAGATGAGATCCCTCATAAAATCCTCTAAAGCTAGTTATGAAAACAAAATCGCCAATGTTTCTGAAGACAACCACAAAGCATTCTATAACTATGTCAATAATCTCAATGGCAACACTCAGATCTGCTCTGAGTTACAGCACAATGACACTAAATATACAGAACCAACTGATATTGCCAATATCCTGGCAGATAGGTTCAGTGCTAACTTTACTCCCCTCTCACCCCCTAAAGGGCCCTTCTCTATACCGGAAGAATGCAAAGTTCCTGTAATCATGGCTGAATGGGTAAAAAACACACTCTCCAAAGCCAAGAACGCAGCATCCATGGGACATGACAACATCCCAAGCTGCATTCTACATGAACTACAGTATGAACTGGCACCCCACCTAAGTACCATGTTCAATCATAGCCTCACCTCAGGCTTTGTACCCACTGAATGGTGCACAGCAACAGTTATCCCACTCCACAAAGGGAGATCCACCATGGACCCCAGGAACTACCACCCCATTAGCCTGATGAGCCTGGTCTGCAAGGCCATGGAACGTATCATCATGGAACTTATAAACAAAGACATTGGTAATCTCCAAACTCTGGACCCCACCCAGTTCGGGTTTGTAAAAGGCAGATCATGTCTCCTAAACCTGATAAACTTCTTTGAAGCAGTCACCAAAGCTGTAGATGAGGGTAAGGTGGTTCACACAGCCTATTTAGATCTCGCCAAAGTTTTCGACACCATCCCCCACTCTGGAATTATAGATAAACTCACTAAACTAGGTATAAATCCATATGTCACAAGATGGGTTGCCAACTGGCTCACTGACAGAACCCACACTGTGAAAGTAGCAGACTCCAAATCTGACTTCAGACCAGTAACAAGTGGAGTACCACAGGGTTCAGTCCTGGGTCCTCTCCTGTTTGGTAACTACTTCTCTGAAGTACAGGCAAACACAGAAGATCTTTGGCTAATGAAGTTCGCAGATGACTGCAAACTAGGAGCCATAATTTAAACTCCTAACAATGTGGACATCCTACAAAAGGGCCTCACTGAGACAGATGCCTGGTGTCAAAGCCATGGCCTCAAGCTCAATGCCAAAAAGTGCATTGTCATCCCTTTTGGTAAAAACTCTGTACACAGGAACTACCACATATGCGGTAGTCTACTTAACAGTGAAAGTGTGATAAGAGACCTTGGGACATAGGTGGACAGTAGTCTCTCCTTTGATAATCACATCACCACAGTAGTCAAGAAATCCTTCTACATGGCACACCACATCACAAAAGATTTCTCATCCAGGCAAAAAGAGGCAATTGTTCCCATCTACTCATCACTCATTACACCCATTATAGAGTACAATGCCCCTGTTGGTATGTACCTCACAAGACATCTACAACAACTGAAAAGGCCGCAGAAATACCTCACAAAGAGGATTTCCGGCCTCAGATACCTTACTCAGACCATCTCAAAAAACTCCAGCTTTACTCCGTCGCATATCACCTATTCAGAGGATATCTCTGCCTAACATACAAAGCTATGTCAAACCCAGAGCTGTTGGACATGCTACACTTAAAGAAATCACAATCCCTCCGAGCTACATGCTCTAGGGACCAAAACCTTCTCACCACAATAAAGAGAACATGCTGGTGGGACAGATTCCTGTCCCAGAGACTTCCCATACTCTGGAACAAACCACCTATCTATATCAAACAAAACTCCTCATTAGCACTCCAAGAAAAATCTTGATGATTGGATGGGGAAATACGAAATTCATCCCCGGGATCACTTCTGTGGCTCTGCTCGACAGGGGCACAGGAAAATAATTTTCTTGGGTGGCGAAAGCCAGGGTACCTTTTTGGCTTGGTTTATATAGGCCCTAGGGCCAATAGCCTAGTACCTACCTATGAACCTAAGATATGGATATAGATATATAGATATGTGTGCAAATTATATAATATAATATAATATAATACATACTCTAACCCACACACACACACACACACACACACATATATATGTATATATATATATATATATATATATATATATATAGATCTACTTCAGTAGATCGAACTTTTACTAGTTCCAACCACATATGGTCGAGACCATATGTTCGAACTCGTAAAAGTTCGAACACTGATGTAAAACCACATAAAACCAAAAAACACAAAACTAAACATCTATAGCAGGTGGGCTACATCCCCCTGCACCCCCACACCCCCCTTACTTAAATATACCAACTCCAAGGTCACACTACATTGTGGAAATGGGAACTCTTCCCTTTTTGCTCTGTAAGGAGATCGCCATTCAGTCAGATTGGACTTTTACAAGTTTGAACATATGGTCTCAGCCATATGTGGTTCGAACTTATAAATGTTCGATATACTAAAGGGGACCCATATATATATATATATATATATATATATATATATATATATATATATATATATATATATATATATATATATATATACAGGCAGAGAGATATATATGTGTGTGTGTGTGTGTGTGTGTGTGTGTGTGTGTGTGTGTGTGTGTGTGTGTGTGTGTGTGTGTGTGTGTGTGGGTAGACTTTTTTCTGCTGGTTTTCTACTTGCTAGTTTTGGGGTTGTATGCCTCTGCTGCAGCATGGCTCCCCTAAGCCCCATCTCATAACCAAGAAAAAAGTGCCTTTTATATTATATAATGTGTCATACTGAGCTGTACATTGGACATAAAGAAGAAACCAGCACTGCTACATCACTGTTTTGTAACTTGCAATGCATCTGTAAACAATGAAATGGACTTGTGTGCATTTTTTTATTATGTTGTACTTGATGAAGATTAATGCTTCATTTACAAGCTAGGCAAGCCAGATTTGATTAACAGCTTGGGATTCTGGTAGAGTGGCAGAGGGAGGGTTGGGTTACATCTCCTTGGGAAAAGGTAGATCAAGGCTAACCAAAACTAAAGTCCATTGAGTGGTATATGTGCTAGGTTTCATTGTTGGCACATAGAGATATACTCTCACAGAGAGGAAGGCATAGTAGACTCTCCGGTGATGCAGGTTACATGTCTCCACTCAGAAGTGGTGGTTAGGACCATCAATAATTTATGCCCTCATTGCTAGGAAACCAGCAAGAACAAGGACAAAAAGTATTTCCTTAGTTGCTTGCTTATATCCTTGTGCTGGGAATGCCCTGTACTTGAGAATTAAGGGATTCATAGGCAGTTGTTTGGAAGTTGTGGGGGCAAAATGTCCCCCTAACCAGGCTCGCCAGGGAGAAAGTCATGGTTATCTGCCCGTCGGGTGCCAAGATCTGTCAAATCATGCACGCACAAGTCACTCAACAACAATTATCGTTATGACTCTGTTAAAGTACATGTTAGAGTTTATGACTTGAGACATATCTCTCTGGACTATATGAAGAGGGACATGACTGAACACTCAGATTATGTGTCCCAGGCAGGTATGTCCCTAGCACTAAATTTTACCTTCCCCCAGCATGATGCCATAATACAGACAAAAAATGATTGACTTCAACAATTGGCTTAGCTTCAAGAGTCAATCCAGGGGGATCCAGTATCTGTCAGTCTGGGATACATGGTCAACAGACCGTGTTGCTTTGCCAGACATGGTCTTCACTTGTCTCCTCAAGGCTTTTGGATACTGGCAAAGACACTTGCCTCCCTCATAGTGCCTTTTTTAGACAATGTCAAATCAATAAAATTCCCAATGTAAAGAAATCTACTCAAGACAAACTCAAGGTTATGCTACATAATGTTAGAGTCTAAACAGAAAACTCCACTTTCTGGAAGCAGTCCTCACCTTGGAAGATGCTGAAGTCTGTGCAATCACTGAGACTTGGTTCAAGGCCACAGAGAGTACCCCAGCTGTACAAGGCTATAATGCTTTCCATGCATTCAGACCCCAAAATGAGCATGAAAGAACCAAGGTGGAGGTATATCCATCTTCATTAAATACAGAAACACCTCAAGACTGGTTAAACAGTATGTATCTGTGGAGCTACTCCAGGTACAAATAAATATAGGCAAAATCCCCTACCATATCATCTCTAGCTAAAGGTCCCACACCATGAACCAAGAGAAACACACCAACTACCTGGACTTGCTAGAGTCAGTCCCTATACAGCCAAACACTTGGTCATGGGAGATTTTGACTACCCTTCCATAGACTGGACAACATACATGAGCACAAATGCAATCACCCTGAGGTTCCTGGACATTGTTAATTCAAGTGCTCTGGAACAGTTAGTCTGCACTCCTACAAGGGCTTTTAATGTCCTGGACCTGGTACTCACCAACTTGGGAGAAGTCACTGCACTACCCCCTGTGTGTTGCCCTCTCCGGTATGGTCAGATCATAAATCTGTCTTGTTTGAAGTAAATATCAGATCTAATACCCCCACAGGAGCAAAAAAACTAAAAATTTCTCCAAAGCAAACTTTAGCCTACTAAGTGAGTGTATAAAAAGTTTCAACCCCCCCCCCCTGTTGACGCAACCAACAATGACTCCAATGCAGAGGTGTACATAAATGCCCTGTATAGACATCATAACAACTGTATAGATGTGGCTGTATCTGCCAGGATCAAAAGCAGGACCTCCCAAAGAAACAGGCCACCCTGGTATACCGCAAGTATTAATAGGTTATACAACAAAAGGAAGAAACTGTTATCCAAGAACAATAGGGAACTTAGTCGGCAGAGGAGGAATACCCTCCACAGCTTGAACAAGCAAATCAGATATCTTGTAAAGTCCTCTAAAGCTAATTATAAGAGTAAATTAGCATCTTTAACTAAAGAAAATTATAAGGTCTTCTTTAGCTATGTCTAAAATTTTAAAGGGAATGCCCAGCTATGTGCTAAACTGATTGTGGATAGTACCAATCACACTGAACCTGAAGAAATTGCCAACCTGCTGGCAGACAGATTTGCTGCAAATTGACCCCACCCTGTCTCCACCAGATATACCTCAAAGCATCCCTGTCAGCAGTCCACTACCTAGCATCTCCAAAGAACAGGTCATAACCTCCCTATCCATAGCCAAAAAAATAGCCTCCATGGCACCAGGTAACACCCCAGGCTGCTTACTAAACAATCTAAAACAAGACCTAGCGGAACCATTTAGCACTCTCTTCAACCATAGCTTAAGCACTGGCTTTGTTCAAGCAGAGTGGAGAACAACAGTAACCCCCTTACACAAAGCCGGTCCATCAACCATCCCTGGGAACTATACACCCATAAGCCTACCCAGCTTTATCTGCAAAGCCAGAGAAAGAATCATCATGGACCTTCTCAACAAGGACATAGGCAACCTCCAAACTCTGGACCCAAGCCAATCTGGCTTTGTTAAGGACAGGTCTTGCTTATTAAACCTGGTAACTTCTTCAAGAATGTCACCAAAGCACTGGCTGAAGGCAGAGTAGTACATACCACCTATCTTGACTTAGCCAGTGCTTTCAACACAATCCCCCAATCAGGTATCATTGAGAAACTCTCCCAGCTGGGGATTAACCCATACATCACTAGATAGGTAGCAAACTGGCTCACCAACAGAATACATACTGTCAAAGATGTGGATTCCACCTCCACCAGTAGATCAGTTACCACTGGTATACCACAGGGATATGTGCTGGGCCCTCTACTCTTTGGAATCTACTTCTCAGACATTCAGGCAAAAGTAGTTGGCCTGTGGCTTACAAGGTTTGCAGATGACTGCAAACTAGACACAATCATTGACTCCTCTAAAGATATTAACATATTACAAAAGGGGCTCACACAGACAAATGATTGGCGCCAGAGTCACAGACCAAAACTAAACACAACAAGTGTGTCATTATCCCTTTGACAAAGAAGTAGCCCCTGCAAATTATGTTATAGGCAGCACCCCCTAAGCTCAGACACAGCAGTGAGATACTTGGGAACACAGGCTGATAGCAATCTAAACTTCAGTCACCAAGTGTCCACAGTGGTAAGGAAAGCCTTTTACACTGCACATCTCATAAGTAAGGACATCACATTCAAGAATAAGGATGGTATACCTACTCTATACTCAACCCTCATCAGACCCCTAATTGAGTACAATGCTCCATTTTGCATGTAACTCACCAGACACCTGCAGTAACTGGAGAGACAACAGAGATTTCTAACCAAGAAAATTCAGGGCTTCCAAAACATGACCTACATGGCAAGACTAAAGGCCCTGTCTCTGTACTCTGTATCCCATAGGCTGCTGAGGGGCGACCTGTGCCTGGCCTATAGCGCAATCTCTGACCCTACCCTAATGGAAATTATGCTTGTCTGCAAATCAAATGGGATGAGTCACTTACTCCAGGGATGTGAACCTACCCTGTGACATAAAAGAACATGTTAGAGAGACAGATATGTCCCCCAGAGATTACTGATCTCTGGAACAAGCTCCTATTTCATGTGAAGCAGAGCTCCTCAGTGACCTTATTTAAGCACAACTTTGACATCTGCACATGTGTATTAAGGATGTAAAACGTTATTTGTATTATAATAATAATACCCATCGGTTAACCAGATAAGCCCATTGGACAACGAATCTCTTTTCAGGAGTGACCTGAGAGCAATGTTTGGTAAAGTGACTTGTTTGAAGTCACACAGTAGGCAAATGAGGGTTGAGAGAATCAAACCCTGTACAAAAAGAACTGCCAATAAGTGTCACTGATTTTCCAAGGTCATCTAGCAGTAATGTGAAAATCACATTAGTAAACAGGGTAAATAGCTAGTCTGCAAATTTCATGGGCCATGGGGTTTTGGTCCTCTCTTATTACTGTAAAGAGCTTTCTCTACAGCCTTATCCAGTTAACTGTAATGAGAAAGATATAAAGAAGCCTTGAGAAACACAATGCCAGGAAGTAACAGTCCGCTCACCTTGGTGAATCAAAACACCATAAGATTATTCCAAGTACAAGGGTGTAGTCTAAGCACAGTAAAGTTTATTCCACCATTCATTAAAATTCCACAGCAAAGGTAAAAATCTCCAAAAACCAGCAGTGAAGTATACCAACATTCACAAAGATATAAAGAAGGCCCAGTGGTATAGTATTACCATGCAGCCTCACTGCTCATTGTTCCTCAGCTCAGTTTCTGCCTCAGATATCTCCTGTGCACACTGTGAATGCCCCCATCATGCCTACATGAATTTTTGCTGGGTGCTCCAGTTCCTTTCCACATCTCAAAGGCATGCCAGAGGGTGAACTCATGATCTCCCTGATTGCTCAGATGTTTGCATGGTGTGTACGAAGGAATGTCTGCACATCCCTCAATAGACTTGTGTCCCATCTAAGACTGTCTCTCTGTCATATGCCTGCTGAATGCCAAGATAAGGATCCCAAATAGGATAAAGGAGATATAATGAAATGAACGGTTAAATGAATAAAGGAAAGAAAGAATGAGTGAATGAAAAGGTACAAATAAAAATTGCTAAGGCATTGCTAGGATTTTGAAAGCTTGTGGACAAATGAGGGAATGGAATGTTTTTGTTTACAGACATCAAACTATTGCCTTTCCTGTTCTTCCTCAAGCCCCAGCTTCGTGAGGGTCCATTTCCAGGCCTCCATCTCTCTAATGCGGAGCTTGCCAATTACTGTATTTACTAGAAAATCACTACTGGTGTGGTTTCTAAGTGCAGGGATTTCTACATGTTTGTGTGACTCTGAGATTGGTAGATATAGGTTTGAAGGTTTTTTTTTATCCATGAAGGGTATGGGGGAGTGCTAGTTGCCTTGTAAAAATTACTTACTGTTGAGTTTCTTCAGTGGGTTTTATCCCAAGTAATATAGCTCAGTGAGATAAACTTCAGGGATCAATATGTGAAACCTGAATATAAAATGTGGAGGGTAATTTAGAAGAAGTCCTACAAAACCTTTATCAAATGCATTAATAAAAAAACTGCATGCTGCTTCAGTGCATTGTCTTTTTCCCTCTGTTGATAATATGTAAATTTAACTTTACATTTCTGACAAAAGTTTTGTTGCTTTTCATATTGACAGTGTAGTCATTCAGGTTTGACCCACATCTTGTGTCATTTTCCCTTCCATTGCTTTATTTCCAAGGTAGTTAGCTTTCCACTGGTGTTCTCTCAAATTACGGACATTCCCATCAAAACTAAATGTAGCAACTGGACATCATTAAACCTTGATTTTGTTTTTATTCCTTTCTTGTTTTCTCAATAACATCCTCTTATTACAACAAAATGATGGATCACACATGGGAGAAGCATGCAATATACTATGGAAATATGGTGACTTTTCAAGCACTTATCTTTCTGTCTAAATCCTTCAGCACTATTAATACCAGAATGCATTTACCATATACGAGCCAAAAGCATGGAATGAGTTGTGTATCTTCCTTTGAGAAAATATTGGCCTGTTGACATTAGATATTTGCTATTTAGCTGCTTTCTGGCAACATGTAGCCACATGTTTCCCTTCAGATTCAAGTCGCGTATGCTGTACCATCATAACTCATGTCTATATGCTTTTAACATATGGCTGGAGACTGAGCAATAGATAATTTAAAGACATAATTCATGCAACATATGTAAGTATAAACTGTAGCATAAATACTGAAAAAAACATTCAGCGGTCTGTGTCAAATCCTGACTGTATAAAGGTTTATCCATTTTAGCTGACTGTATAGCTATATGAATGCAAATTTCAGTACATTTTATCTCATCTTTGTTTAAAATTTTCAAAAAGCACTTTTAGACATTTTTATTTTAATTTATACAGTTAAGCTATAGATTTTAGTTTGTATTTTTTTTTTTTTGAAAATTGAAATAAAATACTTATATGATTAACAGCTCAGCAAACTATCTAAAATAATTATTAAATGTTTCCATGGAAGGGGTTAAAAAGTAGCAGCTGTAGTTCAGAGAATAAACACATTGTTTTCAAATCCGTCAGTGTACATCCCAAGAAAGCAAGAATTGTTAAAGGCTTTGTAACTGTATTTTAGTATAACTCTGTGAATGATACAATGGCCACAGTGATCAAGCCATCAGTAATAATCTGTGACACATACACTATGCAAGATTTTTGCTTAAGTCTCATGATCCCTGTTACAAAAAAGGAAGTGTACTGGCAACTGCAATCATGTATAGGTTTCTGTGCTACCCTCTGTTTAGCAGTATTTAAGCATGCCTTTTTTCCTGGTAATGACATCTCCAGAGGTGTAAGAATTATTGTAGCTATGATTCAGTCCTATTTAGTGACTATGTATTTGTGTCACATTTGGATGTATACTGTTGTTGCCCACATTTCATTCATTGCCATTTTACATTGTGGTATGACCGCTTCTCCCATGTTATGAAACATGGCCCTAAATAGTGGTTTTGTTGTGTAGAGCAGCGTGTCATGAGGACTCTGTCATGGCTGTATGAGGAAGTATGAAACCTCTGGAGTCAGCTTCCTATATTTGTCACTAAATAGCATTAAAACTGATGATGCTTTTGTACTGGTAATTACTAAGGCTTGTAGTCCAGGAGACCATGGAACAGCCTAGCTCTAATTTGCTAATTGCCCCAGTACACTGTTTGCTTATAATCTGCACAGAGTCACAAAATACACAACTGGAGTCTGATGAGATCCAGCCCTGGAATACAAAAAGTAGAGTATAGCCTGAGTCCTCTGCATTAACTGCCAGACTGCAGCCAATTTTTCTAATTAGCCAAGTGATGAACTCCTACAGGTATATTCTCAACTCTTAACTACAACACATGAAAGTTCTGTTTTCATTTCCTCTGTAGTGGTAGCCTAACACTTTCCTTAGAAGAAGAAAATTATTATTATAATTAGGAAGACTGAATTGTTGGTGAAAGCACAACTCTTTTTAGGGAGGGTAATATAAAGAGCATGGCACACTGAATTCCAGAATTACAGTTACTGAATAAATTTATCTCATAACACAGATCATTCTCTACTTCCCTTTTAAGTCATTCCTTGTATCACTGTTTTTGCACACATCCTAATCCATCTTTATTGTCTGTTATAAGACAATATTTTATAGGAATGGTAGAACCCTTAATAGAGAGGCACTGAGACCATACCAATAGCACACCATGTAATGTTTCAAGTGTGCATAAAGGACACTTTGCTACATGTGCTGAATGCTGGGTGTTCCATCATCTGTCTGCTTTGCATTGATTACTGTGCAACATACAGATTGTTAAATCAATCCACATATAAAAGCCACTGACACAAATCTGGAAGTAAGCATTCTGTGTAGCCTGTTATAAGAAAGGTTGACAGTTTAAATACTACCAGCATATATATTCAACACACGTAGTGAGGTATACTATGAAATATTAATGTATTTGGGGAGGTGTATACTTGTACAGCATTTGTTGTCACATAATTACTTGTATTCGACATTATCAACCCTTATATGTGTGTCAGTTATAATTTGTAAAGAATCAGCTTCCCTGACATGTATTTTATTGTACCTTTATATGATCTGCCACACATACACTTTTATTGCTTAAGCTTTTGCTGTGTTGATTCTCCACAATTGTCATATAAATATATTTCTTAATGTTTGCTCTGAAACAACCTGTCTTTATTTTATATTAACCTATTTTTATCACTCATATTTCTTCAGAAGACATTTTGTCCCTAAAAAAAGGCCTCACTAATATCCTTACCATTGTTTTACCTAACCTAAGTACAGATTGAAAAACACAGTGAATGTGCAGTCCAGCTGTATATATGGCTTGTACAGTTAGGATTTATTTAAACAAGCTGGCATAAGTGAATATCTCTCATGTATAGATAATGAACAATAGCCCTGACCAGAGAAAATGCTTTATAATCTCATCTGTGTGATATGTTTACAAAAGCATTTCACTGGTTAATGTACAATTAATTGAACTAAAAATTGCAATTTTGGCCCAATTCCCTAGTTTGACATGATCATTTGCTTGTAAAATTCTGACTATGCTTACTTAAATATAAAGCATTTCACTGAACTAAAATCTAATGATGTTTTCAACACACACTGTTGTATTTTAACTTTGGTAACCATAAATAACCATAACAGGGCCAAAGCGAACCTTCCCAGTTAATATCAAGGAAACAGTCTTTAAAATGGTGAGCCAGAACCTTATCCCAATCCCCAGGGACAGTTGTTAATAATAATACGACCATATGCATGGTGTAAATAATTATAATCAGGTCCCTGATCATAGACATGTTATTATATGTTTGAGAAATGGATTTTATAAAACTCACTTTGACAGCAAAGTTCATTGGCATCCATTTCAGGAACACATCATAATTCCTAAAGCTTAGGATCATGATGTGTTTCACAGCTTTGAAAAGTGTAATGCTTTATGTGCTACTACCAACACAGATGGTGGCAAGAAACAAAGTGTATCTCTCAGTCAACCAACACCTTCAAAAGCTGTTAGATGTTTCATTCTGCCAAGTTTATTCATGTTTGGCAGTGTTAGGCGTGTTACACATTTTAAAGCTGTTAGGTTCATCTGATGCACTGCTGTGATAGATGCCACCTGTGTGGCAGTGGTGAAGCTCAAAAATAATAACCTTCAAAGTATATAACAAGCTTGTTATGCACAAATGTGCACCATAAGTTTATATTTTGTCAACAGAGCTCCATATATTTTGAATAAAGTCTACTGTCCTAGCCAAGGCCTCAGTATCAGGCCTCCTTTAATTATTTTGCCCTTAATGAGATTATACTAAGACCAAATTAAGGCCAACTTAAACTCTTCTAATAACTCTTGTGTATTTTGTTATGAAATGCATGGGGGTAGAGTTTTCTAAAGATATGTGATACATTTTTGTCACACTAAGAGAAATCTGATTATTTTCTTGTCCTTTTTAGGCACTGTACAGTTCATTTGAAAGTTTGAAGATGGTGCCACAGATTAACCATAATACTCCTTCATTATAACATTTCCAGTAAGTGGGAGATTCTGATGGGAAAGTGTGGGCTACATTCTGAAGAGTTCTCACATTATGAGCCAGTAGCTTCCATATATAAAGCCAACCTTCCTCTGCATATACATTGTCATGGAAAGCTCCAGAAGAAATTTTTTATCAATCACATTTATGTTGAGGTCTAAATTGCTTTCTTTAACTACCAAAACAATGATGTCTTAGATGAAAGTGAATAGAGTAGTTTTATTGGGTGAGACAAAAGATATTTCACAAAACTAAATCCTCTTATGCAGTTTGTGATTAACTTTTCCAAAAAAATGTTTATTGCCCAATAAACTTTTGGGATTGCAGAATATGTTATTTAATTTACAAAAGTATGATCTAAAAGTAAAATATGTTGAGAACAACACATTTAAGAAAAAAGTACAAATGACTGATAAATCAGACATAGGGTTTCTTTGTATAATATTTCAGCTTCTTTTT
This sequence comes from Protopterus annectens, assembly GCF_019279795.1. NCBI lineage: Eukaryota > Metazoa > Chordata > Ceratodontiformes > Protopteridae > Protopterus > Protopterus annectens. Next base: position 291,875,548 of record NC_056733.1, read on the forward strand.
AAAAAGGGAAAACAATCTGAGAAACCCAGAAATCCAGAAATGTTGACATGCTAGTTTATACATGAAGTCATTAAAAAAGAGGAGTTAGAAGGAGATATTAGCTTGATCTAAAATAAATAAATAAATAGGTAATGTGCAAGGCTCAATGTGCAAAGTTACATGCACAGGTGAAACGCTAAATGTTTGAGGGAATGTATAAATCTGGAAACAGTGA
>NC_056733.1:291880761-291935761 GCF_019279795.1 Protopterus annectens
TGTTTAGCAGTATTTAAGCATGCCTTTTTTCCTTGTAATGACATCTCCAGAGGTGTAAGAATTGTTGTAGCTATGATTCAGTCCTATTTAGTGACTATGTATTTGTGTCACATTTGGACATATACTGTTGTTGCCCACATTTCATTCATTGCCATTTTACATGTGTGGTATGACCGCTTCTTCCATGTTATGAAACATGGCCCTAAATAGTGGTTTTGTTGTGTAGAGCAGCGTGTCATGAGGACTCTGTCATGGCTGTATGAGGAAGTATGAAACCTCTGGAGTCAACTTCTTATATTTGTCACTAAATAGCATTAAAACTGATGATGCTTATGTACTGGTAATTACTAAGGCTTGTAGTCCAGGAGACCATGGAACAGCCTAGCTCTAATTTGCTAATTGCCCCTGTGCACTGTTTGCTTATAATCTGCACAGAGTCACAAAATACACAACTGGAGTCTGATGAGATCCAGCCTTAGAATATAAAAAGTAGAGCATAGCCTGAGTCCTCTGCATTAACTGCCAGACTGCAGCCAATTTTTTCTAATTAGCAAAGTTATGAACTCCTACAGGTATATTCTCAACTCTTAACTACAACACATGAAAGTTCTCTTTTCATTTCCTCTATAGTGGTAGCCTGACACTTTCCTTAGAAGAAGAAAATTATTATGATAATTAGGAAGACTGAATTGTTGGTGAAAGCACAACTCTTTTTAGGGAGGGTAATATAAAGAGCATGGCACACTGAATTCCAGAATTACAGTTACTGAATAAATTTATCTCATAACACAGATCATTCTCTACTTCCCTTTTAAGTCATTCCTTGTATCACTGTTTTTGCACACATCCTAATCTATCTTTATTGTCTGTTATAAGACAATATTTTATAGGAATGGTAGAACCCTTAATAGAGAGGCACTGAGACCATACCAATAGCACACCATGTAATGTTTCAAGTGTGCATAAAGGACACTTTGCTACATGTGCTGAATGCTGGGTGTTCCATCATCTGTCTGCTTTGCATTGATTACTGTGCAACATACAGATTGTTAAATCAATCCACATATAAAAGCCACTGACACAAATCTGGATGTAAGCATTCTGTGTAGCCTGTTATAAGAAAGGTTGACAGTTTAAATACTACCAGCATATGTATTCAACACACCTAGTAAGGTATACTATGAAATATTAATGTATTTGAGGAGGTGTATACTTGTACAGCATTTGTTGTCACATAATAGTTTGCATTCTACATTATCAACCCTTTTATGTGTGTCAGTTATAATTTGTAAAGAATCAGCTTTCCTGCCATTTATTTTATTGTACCTTTATATGATCTGCCACACATACATTTTTATTTCTTAAGCTTTTGCTGTGTTGCTTCTACACAATCATCATATAAATATATTTCTTAATGTTTGCTCTGAAACAACCTGTCTCTAAATTTTACATTAACATCTTTACTTTTATCACTCATAGTTTTTTAGAAGATAGTATATCCCTACCTTGTTTTACCTACCTAAACTACAGATTGAAAAATAGAGTGAATGTGCAGTCCAGCTGTATATATGGCTTGTACAGTTAAGATTTATTTAAACAAGCTGGCACAAGTGAATATCTCTCATGTATAGATAATGAACAATAACCCTGACCAGAGAAAATACTTTAGAATCTCATCTGTGTGATATGTTTATAGAAGCATTTCACTGGTTAATGTATATTTAATTGAAATAAAAATTGTAATTTTGCCCCAATTCCGTAGTTGGACATGACCATTTGCTTCTAATACTCTGACTATGCATACTTAAATATAAAGTATTTCACTGAGCTAAAATCTAATGATGTTTTCAACACACATTGTCTTATTTTAACTATGGTAACCATAAATATCCATAACAGGGCCAGAGCAAACCTTTCCAGTTAATAATCAAACAAGTGTAGTCACAAACAACTAAATAAAAATAACAATAAAAATAAAAATAGATTCCAAACTGCAAGTAGGATGAATCTCTCTCGAATTTATTTAAAACAACCACCACATATGAGCGCTTTCATCTCATAATGAGTCATCAGATACAACTATATCAGTGCTACACCTACTATATAAAATGTCTTTATAACCTTAATTAATTGAACAATTAAAACATATTTAAAGCAGTAGTACCAACTAATTTTTAAAAAAGCATATAATGTCATTTTATATCATAGAACATTATACAAAATATATTAAAGTGCAGAATATATTAAAAATATATTAAAAATGTATTAAAAATGTATTAAATAAATGCAGGTGAATAAAATATCTCCCTTCATAGATGTAAAAATAAACAGATTTACAATAAATATATAATAGATTTATAATAGATCTGTGATAGGATAAAACTCAATGTTACTAAGGATAGAGTAAATGTAAAAAATATATTGTAACAAATATATTAAACTTTTGCTGCCTTTTCAATAAGTGTAGGCTTAATACTAATATATTCATTAAGGCCTGGGGGGTAATTGGCCTTGAGTCTCAGTTGCCATCTTAATTCCCTATTTAATAAAAAAAATCTTTAAATTACCCCCCTATTATTTTTTTTAACCAAGTCAATAATACCAAATTTAAAACTACTAAAAGATGTACAGAAAACCAAATGTTTATATAGGGCACTGGTGCCTTTTTTAATCCTAATGTCATAAAGATGTTCATATATTCTATCTTTTAGTGCCCTTTCGGTTTTCCCTATGTAAAATGATAGTGTGTACAAATGGCCATATATATATCAACATTCTACTATAACAATTACCTTTACAAAATTTAACAACACTATCCAAACCATTGTTCAATTTTATGGATTCTTCCTTAAATATGTGTGAACATTGTGCACACCTACCACAGGAGCTAGTTGCTTTTTGCTATTCTCCTTCTTATCAGCTGTTTCAGATAATTTTTTTGAAATTCATTCCTGTCCTATAAATAAAATGTGGTTTATTTCCTATCACTTCATATAATTCCTTATTAGTTTTTAATATACACCAATTGGCTTCCACTATTTGTGTAAAGAAGTCAGAAAATATATTAAATTCAGTAACACATGCCCCCTGATAATTTTTTGTTACTTTGTCAGATTCTGCCACAATTTTAAAGGGTTCACCTAATAGGGCTTTATATTTGGTACCCGAACCGTTATAAACTGCTTTCAGTACTTTACCAACTAAGTCCCTGGGATATCCTCTCTCAATAAAGTTTTTGCCAAGAAAAATAAATTCTTCAAATAAGTCAGAGAAGTCATAGGTCATCCTAGCCAACCTGACAGCCTGACCCTTAATCAGACTCCTTTTCTGATGGAAAGGATGAGCACTATTATGGTGCAAATAACTATTACACCATGTGGCCTTACTGAAAATTCTGGACTTAAAACCAAGCTGTGTTTTATGAATAGTGATGTCCAAATAATTAATACTATGATCATCGACAACATGTGTGAAAGAAAGAAAATTAGTAGTATTATTCAAATAATCAATGAAATCGGTTATACTTTCCTTAGTGCCATCACATATAACAAAAATATCATCCAAAAATCTTAGGTAACACTTCATATGTTCCTTATAAATACTTTTTAACACAAATCTTTCCTCCCATTCTAACATCACTAAATTAGCAAAAATGGGGGCACAAGCTGCCCCCATTCCTACACCGCTGGTTTGTTGGTAATATTCCCCCTGGAAGCCTATATAATTATTGTCCAAAACCACTTCCATTAATTCCAGAATTAATAACCTCTGGTCATAAGGTAAGTCCAAATATTTATGGATACTTTCCTCAAAAAATTCATGTCCCTCAACCCGTGGTATACAGGTGAATAAATTCTTGACATCAATAGTTAAAAATACACAGCTTTCTGACCACAATTCTTTATTTAATTTACTAAGAAATTCCCAAGAATCTTTAATTAAATGTTCCATCCTAGTTACAATATTTTTAGTAAGACTATCTATATACACTGCTAGTGGATGTGTTTTAGAATTACTGGCTGATACAATGGGTCTAAACGGGGGCTCAGATATAGATTTATGAACCTTAGGTACCCCAAAGAACTGAGGAATGATAGGGTGTGTTTGTCTCAAGAAATTATATGTTGATTTATCAACTCTATTTTCCAAAAGATATTCCTCTAAAAGGGAATCAATTCTACTGTATGCAATTTGTATCTCATTGTATGAAACTAAGGAATATGTAATTGAATCCAACAAAATGTTGGTTAGGACATTGTTGTATTCTTCATTGTCAAATAATACAACACCACCACCCTTATCCGGTTTCATGATCCTGATTTCTTTCTGTATTTTTAATTTAATAAGCAACTTCTCTTCCTCCTTACTCAAGTTGTGATATTCCATTTTTCTTTTATTTTTTATATAGGTATCATAAATTTCATTCGTAACAATATTTTCAAAAGCAATAAGTGCTGGATGCAGGGGTGGGTTATATGTACTATGCCTCACTAGTCCTCTATTAGTAAAAGAATTGTCTCCCGAGGCTTTCTTGTGAATCAAGCCAAGGTTTAATTTTCTAAGATATAATTTAAAATCTACTAAAATATGTGCAAAGTCACTATACTGCGATTTGACAAACTTAAAACCTTTTGAAAATAAATTAAAATGATTCTTTTCCAAGGCAATAGAAGTGTAGTTTAAGATTTTAAAACCTTTATACTCAGAAACTATACCATCGGTATGTGAAATAATGTTTATCTGCTCTTCTTCCCCACACTTTTCCATCCATAATTGTTCCCATACGAATTTGTTGGGTAACTCGAGTCAGCTGGAAGTCTGGTTTTGTTTGCCAGACGTTCTGACCTCCTGGGGCCTAAAAAATGTTCATGTGGTTCAGAAAAGGAATCAAGTTCATCTAAAACTCTATTAGGAACACTATTACCATGATTATTTCTACCTTGGAATTTAGTTCTTTGTACATCATTAGGTTCAACTGTATCAAATTGCATAATTTCCAGTTAATATCAAGGAAACAGTCTTTAAAATGGCAATCCAGAACAGTCTTCTAAGCCCCAGGGACAGTTGTTAATTATAATACAACCATATGCATGGTGTAAGTAATTATAATCAGGTCCCTGATCATACACTTTATTACATGTTTGAGAAATGTATGTCATGAACCTCACTTTGATAGCAAAGTTCAAAAGATTGAATCTTGGCATCCGTTTCATGAACATATCATAATTCCTTGTAATACATGGAGATTTAGCTGGCTTTGATATATTACCACTAACAGTAGAAAAAATAGGGTAGGATGATGAAGTCTTTTGCTGCTTTGAAAAGTGTAATGCTTTATGTGCTGCTACCAACACAGACAGTTGCAAGAACCAAAGTGTATCTCTCAGTCAACCAACATCTTCAAAAAACATTAGATATTTCATTCTGCCATGTTTGCTCTTCATGTCTGGCAGTGTGAGGCATGTTACACATTTTAAAGCTGATGCACTACTGTGATAGATGCCACCTGTGTGGCAGTGGTGAAGCGTAATAATAATAATAACCTTGAAAGTATATAACAAACTTGTTATGCACAAAAGTGCACCATAAGTTTATATTTTGTCAACTGTGCTCCATGTATTTCAAGTAAAGTCCGCTGTCCTAGCCAAGGCTCAGTATCAGGTCTCCTTTAGAAGACAGTGAATATAGCAGTTTTATTAGGTGACACAAAAGATATTTCACAAAACTAATCCTCTTATTGAGGTTGTGATTATCTTTTACAAAAAATGTTTTTGCCCAATAAACTTTTGGGATTGAATAAAATATTATTTAATTTACAAAAGTATGATCTAAAAGTGAAATATTTTGAGAAGAACACATTTAAGAAAAAAGTGTAAAGAACTGAAGAATCAGACATACGGTTTCTTTATATAATATTTCTGCTTCTGTTTAAAAAGTGAAAACATTCCCAGAAATCCAGAAATACTGAGATGCTAGTTTATAAATGAAGTTATTAAAAAAGAAAAGTTAGAAGGAGAGATTAGCCTGAGGAAAAAAAAGAAAAAAAACATCCAAGTAATGTGCAAGGTTAGCACAAGTGAAATGCTAAATGTTTGAAAGAATGTATAACTCTAGAAATAATAAAGAGTAAGGAGAAAGCAACATATACAGTACTGGTTGGAAATGTTGACTCAGATATAGCAAGCAGTGCAGAGTTGTATAATTTGCAGATCATGTCCTTAAAACAGTCTAGAAGAAGCAAAATCAAATTATATGGTTATCCTTGTAGTGAAGAATATCTTTGTTCAAGGACTCAAGTAGGCAGAAATTTGCATCAGTTTAAGAAAGCAATATATCTTGGATGTTTAGATAATTATTCAGTTTCCTGAATTAGTCAAACTAAGAAACAGGTACAATTCATGCATTAAAATATGTTATCTAATGTTGTCATGTTTAATGGTCCACAATGCAAAAGTCATTTATTTAAAGTATTTCTGAACAAGTCGGGATTTAGGCATATAACATCCAGTCCAGACTATTCACAATCTAATGGGAAAGTAGAGAGAACTCTGTAGTGAGCAAAAATGCCATCAGACAGAGCTATACTAATAGCTAGAAGGAATACTATTTTGTATTGATTAAAGTTATAAGTAATGGAACTGGAGCAGTTATTTGTTTTTCTAAAATGAGGAGATATATTAGATTAACTTTACAAAATGCTGTATCTTTAATATAAACCTCCGTAATTTTTTCCCTTTTATTTAGTTTTGAACAGTTCATTGATGGGAATAATTATCTTATCAGCTCACTTGTCAATGGACAGAATAGGCTTAAAGCACAAATTAACTACTTCAGTTCTATTACTTATGCCTTTAATCAATGCAAGGTAAAGAATATGCTGAGGGAAAATCATCAAAGACAAAAAACTACTATGATAAAAATTACAAAGACTGTTAAATTTATAAGGTGGAGGCAGAATAAAACTACAAACTCTATGGAACAGTCTGCAGTATACCATGAATGTAGATGGTAAAGCAGCTAACCCAAAGTCATGTGTTATGTAAGAAAGATAGAAAGACATCAAGAAAAAAAATGTAGAACCTGTATACGAAAAATGTTAAAATCCAAGGAAGTTGAGTAGTCACAAGTGTGATAACTAGCACTGTTTCAGAAAAATGCAAACTATGATGATAACTATTTTAGCCAAGAGTTGCAGGGAGAGAGGCTCTTCTAGTCATCTTTTCAAGAAAAGACACAGAGACCTGTCTCAGAAGGAAGCTCAGATGTCCAGAGAGAATAGTCCTGTGAAATACTCTGGATGTGAAAATGTCTGAATAAACCAGAAAGCTATACGGAGAGTCTGAGAGCTGGTTATGACACCAAAGACTGAAAATATGCATTTATTAAAATGCTTTAGACTAAGTATAAAAAGCCTTGTTTAATATAAAAGTCCTTGACATGCTTAGTATGAAGTAAACTATAACTTTAAAGTGATTGATACATGCAATGCATGCTCCTTCATAAACTCCAGAAGATAGGGTTTGTAGTATATGGGTTATACATCTTTACATATGCTGATACCTTTACTGGAAGTTACATGTCATATGGCTCACTTGTTAGAAGTGGTGTGATTAAACACTGCATGGTGGATAACAGTACAATCATAAAATGTCTTTGCTGATTGTGGAGAATTTTAACAAACATTCAACTATTACAGACAACTCTTCTTTTTCCGTCAGAGTATTGGAGTTTTTGTCCTATTCATCAGAGTACCTGTTGTAGTTTAAGGGGACCTGGATTAGACAGGTGACAATTCAAGAAGTCTTAACAGAAATTCACTTTGAGGCACATTGTTTGAAGTACATGCATTCTTCCCAGTTTAGAGCCATATTGTGGGTGCGGAAAATCTGACAAAAAAAAAAAAAAGAAAAAGAAACCTCCCTCAGTGTTGAGGTTGTTCAACCATACCCACTCAATCTCTCCTTTTTTACAACAGCAACAAATTTGTATATGGGCAGGTCAATCTGAATTTTTTCCAGAAGATCAAAGTTAGAACAAAGGCATAATCCAATTAATGTTGCTAGGATACCCTGTACCACTTCCATGATGGCCAGAAAGTTGGTGGTTTAGATTTAAAGCATACAGTCACTGTTTTTGTACTTTCCTTTTGCACCACTGTATGTGGAGTATCTAGAATAGTTAAACTTTCATGTCCACATGTTCCTTTAAATCCTGATGATGGTTTGAATAATATTTCCATTAAATTTGTACTTACCGTGGTAATGTTTTGGAAGTTTCAGATTTTTTTACCCTCAGTGACATTAGCAGAGGGCAGTATGTGATTATGTCCATAGACATTAATGGATATAGTACTACAGTGTATGCACAAGGGTATGTCCATTAAACTCTATGGACATATTAACACAGCAACCCTCTGATGGTGTCACCAGAGGCTAAAGAAAAATGATGTGGGAATTTCTTAATAATCTACATTAAACAATGCAGCATTTAAGCTATCAAGTGGCATTGTTTATATTTAAGCACTGTGACTAAACATATTAATGCAAAAAATGCATGACTATGTAGATTACAGGAGCTAAGTAAAGAAATAGAAGGAAAACTGTGGGGAACTGTTCTTAAGATGAATGACTTTGATCATTTTATTTGTATTTAAGAATTCTGACATAAAGTCTGACACCCATCTATCCCCTCTCAAAATTGAATAAAGTGTCACTATGCATATAAGATATTTTCAACAGTTTCATCAGCTGAATGTGAAGTTTGTGGAGATGTTTTCTAAGTCACGATTTGTACTCGTTTAATAAAAGACTACATATGATCACCTCTGAACCATGTTGTAGAGAGAAATATTTTACATTTCCCATTGACTGTCCAATGGGAATTTTTCCTTAACTTGTTTAAATTTAATTTGCTACTGTAGATTTCATTCTCAGATTTTAATGTGCCTTTATAGTGCCTTTAAAAACAGTACTTGCACATGGATTCATTTCATCTAAAGTCACTGGAGCCGTTGCTTGTTTAAATACTGGGTCATTCACTTTCCATTCATTGTTAATGCTGAGATAAATGGCAAACATGTTTCCAATATATGCACATGCTGGCAAGTAGACATTTTTAGGCTAACCCTCAAGCCATGTTAAAAAACAAAAACAAAAAAACAAAAAAAAAAACATATATATATATATATATATATATATATATATATACATACACACACACACACACACACACACACACACACACACACACACACACACACACACACACATATATTAAAACTAAACTTCTACGGCCAGAAAAAACACACAGATACTGGAAAGTTATTGAGCACTTTTGTTCTTGTTAGATGAAAAGAACTTCTTCAGAATACAGGGAACTGTAATAGAGATTAATATAAATTTAAAAACACACTTCACTGGCATCATTAAGACACTCCCTTTTTATGTTCTACATGATAACTACAAAAAACGATCCAAAGCAATGTAATACACTCCAAAATGTGAAAAAAGCAATGGTAGTTGCCATAAACAGTTCAAACACAATTTAATTAAGCACTTTTCATTCAGTTTGTAACTTGAACTTCATCAGATAAAAAACAACAGTCATTAATCAGTTTAAATAACCCTTCCTAAATGGTCATGTGATTATGCAGGCACTCTGAAACCATCATCATCCTATATATAAACACTTAATACTAAAAAAATCATTATAAGAAATGTATTACGTAAAAACTTGTCTAAACACAAAAATCTTAATACCAATTTCGTATTCATTAGTTTTACCTTTCCAGATTTTTTAACCTAAGAAGGCAATGAATTGAACAAACGTCATTTAGTCCAAGGTAACTGTAAGCATTTAAATGTACTTGCCGCAATAGTTCAAATTGTTCTAGTCTAAGTGTACTAGGTCCGCCTCTTGATCGACAACTAATTGGTCTATAATACGAAACTTGAAAAGGTTATGATTAGACAAAACACGTTTAGCTAGTGCATTTTCCATTTTCCATTTTCCCTCGGCTAATGCTATAAAATGTTCATAAACTCTTTCTTTAAACTTACGTTCAGTTTTACCAGCGTAGTAAGAGGTAATTACCTAGAACCTTGCTAAATACACCATCATTTTAGAGGTGCAGTTATATTTTTTTATTACAATTAAATGTTATGCCGTTCACATTAAATGATTTTCCTACGTCCATGTGTTTGCAATAAGTATATGCCTCACACCTATACATTCCTGGGTGCCTGGGAGTGTGACTAATATTCTTTTCAAATAATTGCTTTATACACATACACATACACACACACACACACACACACACACATATATATATATATATATATATATATATATATATATATATATATACATATATATATATATATATATATATTTATTTAAAGCACACAGACATTTGACAGTTATTGAGCACTTTTGTTCTTGTTAAATGAAAAAAACTTCTTCAGAATACAAGGAACTGTAATAGAGATAAATATAAATATAAAAACATAAAACAAAATATAAACAGCAGCCAATAAGCTATGTACAAACAATTCAAATACTCCATTGAAAATACTGAGCACATAGATGTAAAGATCAAATGGCATCAAAATGAATATGTAAAGTGATGTGTAATGACAGCAATGCAATATTTATCATCTAAACATAAAAAGGGAGTGTCTTAATGATGCCAGCAAACACTTCACTGTCCAGTGTCTGTGTTTTTTCCAGCCGTAGAAGGTTAGCTTTTAATAGTTATATTTCTTCTGTTTCTCAGTTTTATTATTTATATATATATTTAGATATATCTATCTATCTATCTATCTATCTATCTATCTATCTATCTATCTATATATATATACACACACACACACACACACACACACACACACACACACACACACACACATGCATAAGTACATGCATACATTATGCATATATGTATGTGCATGTCACCGTGCTGTTTTTCATTAAATACATTTTGGTTATATTACAACTCACTGAATAAAATACATTAAAAACACATTTCATAGAAATCTTAGATACAGGACATACTCCTTCCAAACTGGCTTTGCTTCCAAAAAAAAACCTGCATCCCCTCACATTGGGTGCTTTGCCCCCAAACCTTCCTTACTTAAGTATGCTAACTCCAAGGTTGTACAGTAACAAAGACAATAGAAAACATCACACAAAGTGAATCACTGCTGGCACTCAAACTCTTACATCAAATATTATATAGATTTAGATCATATTATCGAGTTTCTGAAACTCAAAATTCATATGGTTTAGACCATATATTTGAGTTTCCAAAAACTTGAATGCAAAAAAAAAACTATATTTTTGGAAGGAGGGGGCAAGCCCCCCTGCAACACTCATGTGGGGAGCTGCATCCCCTCACTCCTTGTAAACTATATATACCAACTCCAAGATTGCACTAAAGTGGGGAAAATGGTAAATTCCCCAATCCCACTGTATTGCAATCTATATGAATGTGCTGTAAAGGTGAATTTACCCTTTTTCCCACTGTAGTGAAATTCCAGAGTTGCCACCCCTTGCAAAAAAACATTGATTTTTTTTACATTTGAGTTTTTGGAAAATGTAACATATGGTCTCGATTATATGAATTTTGTCTTTCAGAAATTCGATAATCTGACATACATATATATATATATATATATATATATATATATATATATATATCTACTTGATAATGTGTTATCATAACATCGAACGTTAAAACAGCGAGACTAAAACAGCATAGTTGCATAATATCTAATAATCACAACAGCGAAGCACAGAACATTGGAAAGCACCGGCCATAACTTTGTACTCAGAACAGCAAATTTATGTAGGCAGATATGACATCCCACTGCTCTCAGAAGTGTAAAGCAACCAAAACAACGGATATCCTGCTATTTGGCCCACAATATACCCATAATCATTGCACACTGGAATATAATTGCACAGCAAATAAGAAATTCATACTGTCCCACAGCATCACTACAAATAACTGCCAGTCGAATATACAACTAAAAACGCCCACATAAAGTGTACAAAAACAAACTCACAGCAAGAAAGTATAATAAGTTAGATAGGAGACACTGTACACCGGTTCACACACAATCCACCATATCACAGCTGTAGTAAGCATGCCAGAGCTTTAATAAAGTTAACTGTGGTATAGCTCTGCTTGTTTTGAAGCACAGACTGGAATTAGGACTGCCGTAGGAACAATTTACACTTCTTTGGGGAAGGTGGACACCCTGCAGCCACATGGACATGCAGTTCCTCAACCCTATCCTGCTCTCTGGCTAATGTAAAGAAAAGCACAGATAGATTGGTAGCCCTAGAGCCCATGAGACACTTTATCTGCCTGTGCCATGCTTCAATGCAGTTCTGTGTTCTAGGCAGACATAAGGCATTCATGGCAGATAAGTTCCAAACGTCAGTCAGAAAGAGAGGTGGGAACCTGGCAAATGCTGTACTTCTTGTCTGAAACTTCCTAGACTTCCCATGGATATACCAGTCACAGAAGTATCTCAGCAATTCCCTCCCTTCAGTGGGGAACTCAGCCCGTAATGCATGGAAGGCTGGTACTACCTCCTCCTCCTCCAGAAATGCTAGCTACCAAACTCTTCACTGCCAACTGAAATGACTGTGAGCTGTTATACAATAAAGACAATCCTAAACCCTGTACCTTTCTCCATATATTCTGTCCAAAGTGAAAGAAGCACCATTTACATGTCATTCCAGTAACATTTAGCCATAAGCTCCTTCTTCCAGCAACAAAACCACACAATGCCACATGATGTTGTATGTCTTTAAGGACTTTTTAGACATAAATCTCTGTGCTTGTACTTGGGAGGGTGGCTTAATGGATAAGGTGTTTGTCTTACAAACACAAGGTGTAGGGTTTGAGTCTCACAAGGGCTAACTGGCTAGGTTTAAAATGGCTTGCAGGGCCAGTTAGCCTAGTACTAAAACTATGAACTATGAACTATAAGGCAGTAAATCAAAGGAACAGTTTTAGTGTACCCCTCATATTTGACCAGGCCATGTATGCTGTATAATTGTCTACAGATTATACCCTTGTAGAAATAAGTGCCATCCATCAACCAAATGGTAGCACAGCTCAGATCACATAGATTACTAACAGTTGTGAATGACAGCACTGTAATTTTGGCTGCCATATCTACTACCCGCTTCTGTATCAACTTGCCATCCTTTAGCGGGAACAATGCAAGGTCAACAGTTTCTAAGGTTATGTCAGGGGATGTCTGTGGTCTATTCTGCTTCCTACGCACTCTGCCTACCTACTGTACTAGGGCTTTGCAGTTCAGCAGAGTGGGAATATAATCTCGTGTGGTGGATGCCATGACATCATCCATGATGAGGCATGGAGTGTCTCTATGAAGTACTGCCTTTTGTTTCAGCGCGGTACACATGAGATACCTCTCCACTTCCACTGGTGTGCCAGTGTGACTATGGGCTGCTGACTTACAAAGTTGTTCACCTGCTGACAAAGATACTGTTACTGCCCTACCTTTACATTTATCTCTGTGCTTGTACTTGCAGCACCAGTATCTTTTGCTCTACATAGTCCTCTCCAGGTTATACACATACCCATCTATAAGGAGGATATCCTTACCTTTTTGTGATTTAGACTTAGGGTAGAGATTGCCTAACACTCCAGGGCTGTGGTGTCTTTTATCTTCCATGTAGTAGGTATTGAATACAAACTCTTAAAGGTGTAGGGTCTGTTTTATATGATTAGTTGTTTATACTACTCTTAATATTGGCCTATAGGGCATGTGTACCTGCCAAATTGTTCTACCACTTCCTGAGATATACACATTAGAAATATAATAGTACATGGTTTGGTTTACATTTAACTTACATGACTAGTACAGGGACACATTGTATAACGGCAGGTGGAGTGCTGTGGGGAAATATTTTATTGCTGGGGTTACTGTTGGACTTTACAACGTTTTGAGTATATGATGTTATGGTCAGTGCTTTCCAATGTTCTGTGCTTTGCTGTTGTGATTATTAGATGTTATGCAACTATGCTGTTTTAGTCTGTCTCTTTTAATGTTCAATGTTATAATACCTACTCTACCTCAGCTAGCTGTGGCACCAGGTCCCAACAAGTCTGGGACCTAAGCCAGTGGTACCCTCTCTGCTGGCCCTGCATCACTTATGAGTGGAACCACCTTAGGGGATGGGGCCCTTCCCCCCCTGGGAGTGGGGGTGGGGATGGGTTGTCACCCTGGAACAGCTACCAATGTTGGTACACAGGATTGTGCAGCTTGGTTATGAGAATTGCCTGGGCTGGAATGAGGGCAGACTCACCAACCTGGAGGATCAAGGCGGTCCCAGGGCTCAGCATCCAGCACAGCCACCTTTGGGGCAGTGAAAAAGCAGTGTTGACTGCCCATGGGTGGGGAGCTCAGTCTCACTGCTGCCATCTGGGGGCACATGGCTCTCTCATTCCACAACATCCTCCCTATCCAAGATGTTTAGCCCCCTCATGTGTCACACACTGTCACGTATGCTGTATTGTTTGTCTTATTTGTCTGCAAATGCAACCTCTCCTACCCAATTTACCTCCCCACACATACCTATATCCCTTCCCCAACATTCCACTCTCATGTTAAAAAAAATAAATTGCCTGTCCCACAAAAAATCACCCCCATACATAGCTCTCCATTGTGCACCCACGTTCACTATACACAATCAGTTATTAAACGAATTAATCAATACAGTTATGTTGCCCTCACCCCTCTCTCTGGGGTGTGAGGCTCCAAATTCCAAATTCTCTACAACCTGCACAGCTGTTGCTGTAGGAGAAATGGAGAGCTATGGTCCTTTCCTATACCCTTCTGGCACATCCCTACCTGCCTTTCAGTATGTTATTTCCCCCTGCTTGCCCTCATTTCACCACTTTCCTATCACCTCTTTTTTCTTTTCTTTTTTAAAATTAGAGCGGGTTTAAGCAGAGCTAAGAGGCACTGTGCACCATGCAGCACTGTGCAAACTCACTTAAAACTTCTTAAAAGTGTCTTAATCACATTCTGTGTTTCTGACCCTGTTAGGCACATCTGCAAAACAATCACCCCTGCCAAGTCTCAAATTCAGGCCCCTGTCAACTACAGCATAGTGCATTAATGCATTTGGCCACTCAGCTCTGAAGTAAAAAAGGTGTTTCCATTAACATAACCTGATTGCCAATGCCACACTGCAAGTACATATAATGGGGAAACTGGCAGTGTACTTGGCACAGTGATGCAAACACTACACCAGTACACAGCTATAAACAAATATTAATGGATACATGTGAGGCCTGGGATAGCAGATATAGCTGTCTACTGTATAGACTGTTGCAGAATATCCACAGTAGTGCCCCCTAGTTTTACCACAGTTTCACAAAAACATATCTATCTGATGCAGTACTGGCAAGTCATTAAAGACTGAGGTTAGAAATCATGACAGACATCTGAGTGTCATACCTCATACCCATCAGAAAACACCTGATGCAATTCCTGTATCACAGACTGTATGTATGGAGATATATCTTGCAAATACACCTACTGCATTTGCAACTCAGTAGCTCAGTATGTTAAATGCCATGCATGCAGTATATTTTGCCACCTACAGTCCTGGGTTTGAATCCAGTGTGTTGCACTTAATTACATTCTTGTCAATACAGCAAATTATGACTGAGTCATGTACTTTTAACTAAAACAGGTTGCTGCTACTGAATTAACTGCTGCACATGTTAGCAAGTCAAAGGACTGTAGGTATGGACACACTGCACATATTCATATAGCCTACCAATATGTCACCTACTACTCTCTGATTGGGACTGTTACATAACAGATACACCTTAAGCACAGGCCTTGACTGGACTGTTATAGGTACCCTCAAAATGGCTCTGCTGTGACGACAGAGCTGACACTGCTCCCTCAGTGGCACATACAGCTTGCTGTCCTCCAGTGTGTTCACACTCCCCACTATGAGTCCTAGGCAAACAGCAGCAGCTGCAGGCTTCAACATATGCAGCTGTATGTTATGCTACCTGCTACAGACCTACCATACCTCACAACCCCCTAGAACAAGGGATCCACATGACACCCTTATATAAAGGAGTGGGGGCAAAGGTCAAGCATAGGGACATGTGTCACAGTCTGCCCCTATAGACATACAGAGCTGATAGACCAGCAGCTACTGTAGCAGCATGCATATTCTGATGGGTATGATGGCTGACATACACGTGTCTTCCCCCTTACTGACCTCAACCCACAATGTTTAACACTGAAATGCCAGATAATCATAAAGTGATTTGACAATGGACAAACATAGCATGGAAAAATGTGGACATACCTCATAAATCTCAGCAGTGGACACTATTAGTACCTACCCTGTGTGATGCTGTAGACTCCACATCTCACTAATGCCCATCTCACAGACTAAGAAAGGGGCTAAGGCCTACATAAAGGCCTTAAATATTGCACTGTTGTGTCATGTCATTGGCTAATTAAAGTGCAACCCAGCTGTTCTGGATGTAATTAGCAAGTCTGAGGCATGGATTGGTGCACAGGCAATTGACTGTTAATGATCATTACATGCAAAAGGCAAGCAACTGCCTATGGCAAACAGGTGAGTAACTTGGTATACCATGACAGACTGTGATTTATCAAGCATTCTTCTGCAGGATTTCTTTACAAAAGGATTGCATTACTCTACCAGGTATGTAATACAAGTCCCCATATAATGACACACAGATGGCTGGATGCAGTTATGGGAAATAGGCATTACAACAGTAGGCCTCTAGTACATCTCTGGGAATTAAGTAGTTGATACTCTGCTGTCCAACAGCCACAGGCATGCTTCTCAACTGTGCCTGCTGTGAATTATAGCACTGCTGTGGCCCTCTCGCTCCCTCCTGCAACATTCAGCTCCTGTATGAATTCTCCTGGATTATG
Source organism: Protopterus annectens (assembly GCF_019279795.1). Lineage (NCBI taxonomy): Eukaryota > Metazoa > Chordata > Ceratodontiformes > Protopteridae > Protopterus > Protopterus annectens. The sequence goes on from NC_056733.1 coordinate 291,897,744, forward strand.
TGGTAGACATATGACAGTAATTAAGGGTGGGCACAGCTGTCATATCACATGATGTACTGTCATTTAGCACCTCTCAGTCTGTGAATGTCACACAGGCATCGGTCAGACATTGTAAAGGTGTCCATGACTCTCCCTGATGTACTCAGGCTAGGTCACAATTTAGTCAACATTTGTGTGTCATTGCATTATAGCTATGGCTGACATACCTGGAAACCCCATACAGCAGGAAGTCAGGTCATAGCTAGTATTATGGGGGGACACAGGCCAAACCTCAGCAACAGAGTATACATATTAGTCATACAAAGTAAGAGTATGAATACAGTAACAGATATTACTGTAGCATAACTGTTTTCTGAGGGTTCTGGCATGTGACAGCCAGATTCACCATATTCCAGGAACAACCATCAATTACTGGCCAATCACCTGCCAGACATCCACAGGTGTCTACTAAAAGGACCGCATACATCAGGTACATGTACACATTTGGCAAACATCTGTGTACTGTAGAGGTATGATGCCTACAGATAGACAACAGCAGGTTTTCATTGCTGTCTGTCATTGTGCCACAGTGATGTTGCTGGACTGTCCCCACATACATGTAATAACACAGACCTATGTGTTTGACAGTGGCAGTATGACATAGTAGTGGGACTTTGCCCACAGGGTACACATCACAGTAGATGACATTGATGGGTGTGGTGACATACAGTACACTCTGTCACAGCACACAGGGACATAACCAGTATTGCTGTTATGTTGGTGACAGCAACATATATAGTGTGTTGATAAACTACAGGGTATGCCATGGTAGGTAGCAGTGGATAGTGCAGGTGACGTTGGATGTGCAGTGTCTGTACATAGTGGATATCAACGTATCTGGTCCTGTGATGTGTTCCTCCTCTTGTTGTCTTTCAGAAAGGATGTATAGAAGGAGGCACCCGCCATTTTCAGAGGCTGAAAATAATGTCATCCTGGATAGCCTCAGACTGCATCATGTCATTTTGCTGTCCAGGACTCACTACAATCATGAACAACGTGCAGCACTGTGGGCTGACCTCATCACAGCAGTCAACAATGTCGGGCTACAGGACAGAACCTATGAGCAGGTCTGACACTGGGCCACAGATATGGTCAATGCCGCATGGCAAAGGGTTGCTGCTGTGGCCAGGGACTGTGTTGCCACTGGTGGAGGGCCTGCAATGGAATAGCCACTCTTGGCTACAGAGGAATTCCTGGCAAACCTGGGAACAACCGCCAGCTCCCAAGCATTCATCAACCCATACATCGTGGAGGTGAGTACCACAATATCCACACCAGGGGAGCATCTAGGTAAGCTTCCTGTGTTCATCAGTGTAATACCATATCAGCCATTGTCGCAGCCTCTGCATACCAGTACATGGCTGTTAGGTGCATCTGCACAAGGGGTGGTTTGGTTTTAATGCACAGATGTGCACACATACTCAAAATTTCAGCAATTTAGACAGTATCACATTTACTAATGTACATGTTGATATATGCACATATTATCCTGTAACAATGCCGCATTTGACATTGATGACAATACATCTCCCTCATATTTCCATAGGTATATCAGGTTTGGCTGAAGTCCAAGGTTCTGCACCTAGTAAGTGTGCTACATTTGTTGTACAGATCATATATACCCTACAAATGTTAACAGCTGACATTATGCCCTAGGCACAACTGTTATGCTTAGCCAGAGTGCAATACTTGTATGCTAAATTTCGGAGGGCTTAACTGACGTGCTTTGAATGGGTAATCACAGTTGTGTATTTGCAGGAGCAGCAACACATATGCACTTATTTTTGAGGAGGTCTCACAGATGCCTGGTCACACAAAATATGGTGATGGTACATACCGGAGGCAGTGACATTAGAACTGACATAGTATGCTTAAGATGTGTGCACTGTTTTTTAGGTGTAGGTCTATCACATTCACTGACATAGTGATTATTGCACAGGTGTATAGTATTGTCAACATTAACCAGACATAGCTGCAGTGCATGTCACAAAAGGCCTGTCTTGTCTGTGTATATTGTAGTCTGCTTGTGTGTTGTGCATGGGACTGGAAATAACACTGGTATGTGTAACTCAGTTCTGGCTCCACACCTGTATGTTTATGTCTGTGGCTTACCATACAAAATAGTGCAGGTAGTAATGTACTTATTTTGTCTTCCTCCTCACAGGTGACCCTGGGGGTTGGAGTTTGCCCCCCTCACAACCTGACGTCAATATCTCATTGGACTCTGATGATGATGGTGGCCACAGTGAGGCACAGGTGGGGTTGTTGGGGATTGAATCTGTCCCATGGGTTGACATCTATCTCACTTCCTCCCCCATTGTCCCTGTACACAGTCAGTATTCCCACACATACCTAGTCCCCTGCAGTCACAGAAATTGGACAGTCAGAGTGTGGCAGCATTGAACAGGAGAGTGTGGTGACTCTGGCATCAGTGAGTGTGGACACTAGCCATAGTCAGATGGCTGGCAAAGTCCCACACAAGCAGATTGACAGGGGTGCTCAAAGGAGGACTGCTGCCCATCCACCACCTGTCAGGGTCACATCATGGGTCACTTGACGCATGTTTCAGTCCATCATGGAGGCACAAGCATGTTCCAAGCAACACCAGATGGATGCTCGGGATCATGGATGCATCACTGTCTGACATCTGTGTCTCCCTCTACCACATTGGTGACACCATGCATCATTTCACTGATGTAGTGGACAGGCAGTGGGGTGAGACATTGTCAGTCCTTGACTGCACATTGCCTGTGCTAGAACATGTGGTGGGAGTAGGGTATCAGACACGTGGCCATTGGTCAGCAACAGTATCTGCTGAGAGTGCATGTGGCCATGCACTCTCATGGTCCTGTAGTGGCAGTGCCTCCAGCACTACAAAAGTGGAAGGCCATGAGTACGCTGTCTTGGGTGGTCCCATGAGGAACACAGGCCCAGCAGACACCAGATATCATCAGTGACTAGTACCGCATCTGACCCTGGGTATGGGGGTGCCAGTGCCACTCTTGGCTGAGCCAGTTCCCATGTCTGTGGCCAGAAATGGTGAACTGTCCAGCTTGCCATGTACAACTCACAGCTGTCCAACATACCCATATGTAGGGCTAGCACATGGCTTGACTGTGTATGCGCACATACTCATACATCACTGTCACATGCAGGTTCCCAACAGACACACACAGCACTTCTCTATGGCCCAGCTGACCAGCATCCCTTCCTGACTCCCACACATGATGTCAACTGTTTGGCACAGCCTAGGCCTCTGTCACCCCCACACCACACCCTGTGCTTGTGATGATACCTGTGCCACATCCCTGCCATCCATACCACTGCTGCAGGGACATACACATATGTGTCTGATGCACAGGGTGACTATAATACATTACATGGCATTTTGTAGTGCGGTTATATTATGCCATGACAGGTGCTGCATGCTGCCGTGTGTCGTGAGTACACATCAAAGTGTTTGTACCTTTGTTGCATGATGGTAGGTTGGCAGTGGTGTTGCAGACTGAGACATATCTCTCAGAACTTTGTATGTTTCTGTTGCAGGGGTCTGAGTGACTACACTGTGAAGACTTGGTAGCAATACAATGGCTCAGGATGGTATGGTAGCAAAGCAGAAATATGACATCAGCAAGGTATGGCTGTATATGTGCATGGTTACCTAGGTGCATATGTGTAGAACAATGTGTCAGGGACATGGGGGCAGACAGCATAATCCTGTATGCATACCCCATGATAAGGCATTCTACCCTTGATATGTAATACCTGGGTTTTCTGTATCTACAAACATAGGTGGTGGCAGATAGCATTTATGCCTAGGTAGATGTGGGCTATTTAGGGTCAGCAGCTACTCACAGGGCCTTAAAATGTATAACCATTGCACACATATAGACAAGACAGACACCTGCAGTAAGGGGATATATTTACACAAACACAAGCACATTCACAGAGTTGCCCTTTTTGAAATTAGAACCCCTGCCTATCTAATAGTATATACTATAGTACTATGGACTTACTGCATGCACCATGGAGCTTATCTATTCTGAGAGTGTCTGCCAGTGCTGTTAAGATGGATGACATCAGCAGCTGTTGACAGGAAGGCCACTGTCTGGAGGATGCTAGTCACAGGGCCATAAAATGATTAACCATTGCACAGACATATGCATGTCTGTACTGCTGTATGGGAAATATGTAGAAATACACACACACACACACACACACACACACACACACACACACACACACACACACACACACACACACACACACACACACACACACAAGGTGGCTGATGTGGGATTAGAACCCCTGCCTACCTCCTATTACACACTACAGCTCACAGTACTACTTGCATGCATCACCGTTTACATTTGGCATCCAGCTGGCTGCAGCACTATATCACTCTACACCTTTATGTGACCATATATACATGTTACCTCTATCTATCTATCTATCTATCTATCTATCTATCTATCTATCTATCTATCTATCTATCTATCTATCTCTGTGTGTGTGTGTGTGTGTGTGTGTGTGTGTGTGTGTGTGTGTGTGTGTGTGTGTGTGTGTGTGTGTGTGTGCCATATAGTGATAGCTAAGGATAATCATGTCTGAGGGGATAGGGAACAACAGATACATATACATACCTGTTTGTATGCACAGAGATATATTCACATATCAGTTCTTTATGCAGATGAGGCATCAGATATGGGCCAAAATTAGCCAAGTGTATGAGCATGCCCAGTGTGACCATCAGTACTTACAGGGCGACTCCAGGCAAGACCTACCTATACTGCAGTCCAGGATATTGTGTGCTACAGCCAGTTGGCTGCTGCCATACCTCTCAACTGTCCCTGATTTTCAGAGATGTCCTTGATTTTGACTCAAATTTTAGCTCTGTCCCTCTTAATCCTTCCTAAAACTGGAGACTTTTGAAGAATATATGGCTAATTATACTTAAATAATAATTAGAGTTATAGACTTCTTTTACTTCAAAAACAGTATATTAATTCACATTCTCTTGTTCTGTCAATGTATCATGTTAATAGAATTAATATTTTAAAAATATCCCTGATTGTCCCTGATTAGTTCTGGATTTGTCCCTGATTCTGTTGATATTTGTCCCTGATAGCTTGGGACCTATAGCTGCTTCACCAAGGGATTCCCTGGCTGTGTGCTGCATATAATATCTGAGTCATACCCAGGGTGTGTACAGATTGTAATAGACTGTACAGGGATTTGCATCATACATCTGGCACATTTTACATAGCATTGTGATTTTCTGGTACATCAGTGGGAAATCATTATAGATTGACATTAGAAACTGATGACAGACAGTTGCTTTACTGACTCCATACACAGCAGGGAACCCATGGTACTGGATGACCTGTTATTCTCTGCACTTTCTACATTTGTGTGGCCACTAATTAATCCTTCTCCTTATATGTGGGCCTTTGTCCCACTCCTGTTCATGGTTCTGTCCATATTTCCTGCTGTTAGTTGTAGGTATGCTGTGACTGGAGTACATGATGTAACACCACACACAAGTTTACAGACGTAACACCTCTGAATGTACATGTTTTTCAAGATGTCCAGCATTCTGCCCATACATCTGCTCTACTCTTCAGACAATTGTTTTATTTTTGTAATATACTACTACATGGTGCCCACTGACTTGTTGTTGGTACTGACACAGTTACGTGATGGCCTTTATGTCCTGCTGCTACTCTGACTTGCTACAACCTGTTGTTATGCTAGCCACCTTCTAGGTTACTCAGAGCATATGTAATATCCAGCTATCTTGCAGTAACAAATAGTGACATATTGACAATCTGTGGGACTCCTACCATAGGAGTACCTCACATGCAAAATTGCAGGTGCAGCCAGCATTGAACCATGAACACCATCAACCATACCAATGTACATAGCCCACTAAGCCACACCAACCACCAGAAAGTGAAGTTTAATTTCCGACAATAACAACAGCAGACAGATATACACTTTGACCCCTGCATATTGATGAAATACAACATGTCATCAGGTTGTCTGGGACAGCCTTGGGATTGTGTGGTCTGCTGCTATAACCTTGCAAATATACTGTTACTGCAATTGTATGGGAACACAGCTGTGTTGAGGGTAGGGGACTCTAGCATTGACAGTCATGCATCTGTCCTATGACCCCGCTGTTTGGCATTTCCCTCACATACTGCAGTGGGTTTTGCTGCCTTGTGGCCTACTGCATATTATGGGGCAGCCAGTATTGGACAGAGAGTTCCTGTTGTCCCACATAGCTGTCAGTTCTCTGCAGGTAGTCCAGTAGCCCACTCTATTCCCTTCCATACATGCAGCAGGTCCATATATATGCTTCCATAGTCTAGTACCCCATACATTTGTTATACAGAAGAGTAACTTACCTTGTGAGTGCAGCAGTTGAGATAACAGTGCTTCAGGCCTGACTTTGTCTGATGCATGCAGTACATAGCCAATACATGGTAAGGTACAGGTTACGTGGTCTGGCTGGCATCCTTTTTACTATGTATGTGAATCGGAGTGAGGTGTCAGTCCCTAGGACTCTAGCTTGTCTGTGCATTTACTATGCATTGCCTCAATGCCAAAGCCAGGAAATACTGGGCACACCTATGTCAGCCTACAGGGACAGGCTTAGGGAGTTCCTCCTCTGAGGCCACTGTGGGTTTGGCTGTGGGGACCTTGGCACTGGTGGGGGGCTGTGTGTCCCTTCCCTGTGATGATCCTGCTGCAACTATTTCCATAGGATCATATTGTGTAGCATAGCCCATACTATGAACATCTGTAGACATGTGGCTGGAGAGTACTGCAGGGCTGCACCAGATATATCAAAGCAGTGAAACCGTTACTTGAGCAGCCCAGAAATATGCTCTATGATGCTCCTAGTTTGTGTGTGTGCCTCAATATGGCATTCTTCGGTAAGTTTGTGTGTATTTCTGATGGGTGTCATTATCCATGGTTCCAGTGTGTAAGCAGCATCTCCCAGTCGATAGCCATATGGGATGTCACCACTGGCAAACATCTGGTACAGCTGTGATGCATGCCAGATATGGGAGTTGTGATAACTGCCAGGGCTTCCAGCACACACACTCATAATAATGCCCTAGGAATTGCACACGACTTTGCAATTTTATGGAGCGATACCTCTTGCAGTTGAAGTAGACTCTACCCTCCTCACCGGGTGGTGCTTTGATGTGGACATGAGTGCAGTCTATGGCACCCAGTACCTCAGGGTAGTGTGGTACACAGTGGAAGAGATGCATACTGCTGGCCCTCTCCTCAGGGGTGCAGGGTAAATAAATATGCTCACTGGCATGTGCTTGCATGGCAGTCAGGAACTGGTGGAATACCCTAGATGCAGATGCCTGTGAAACCCACATCATGTCCCCAGTTGGTCTTTGAAAAGTACCTGTAGCTAGTATTCTAAGGGCTACACATACCATTGTTTCCACTGGGATGGGTTCCCCTCTGTTGGCTCTGGGTCTGAGTTAAGGTTGGCAAAGCTCAGTGAATTCTTGTAGTATGAACCTGTCCACCCTGTAGCACTCTACAATCTCCAGCTCATGTAGCTCCTGGAAAGTTACCCTGGGCCTGAACACTCTTCTCCTTCTCAGTCTAAGCCTTTTGTCAGGAGCAGCATCAGCAATGCCCTCAGCCTACAGCACATACAGATGTAGCAGAGCAGCAGCAGCCCTTAGCATTCTGTCAGTTAAAATTCCCAAGTCTGTACTCCAATGGTGCAGAGTATGGGTGAAAAATCAGATTGTAGGATGTATGCATACTTTATAGTGGTGTGCTGCAGATAAACATGTGCCCTGCAGCTAAACACAGCCTAGCAGCGGTGGACACCCCCCCTTGCTTAGCTGAGTGGTACACCACGCAAATGGGAACGGCTGAGCTCCAGTCTGCTTAAACATATTTTAACATACCACCTTTTGATGTCAGTTAGCTGTTCTGCAGGCGCCAACATGGTTCTTGGGCTACACTTTTTTTATCTGTGGATACAGTGGCCCATTTTTGCTATTCAGTAACTCTAGCTCATTTGCATACAGTTCCTTGCACATAACCTGGATACTTTACTATTCTAAGGCCTCCCTCCTTAGCAACCATTGATATCTACCATTGTACATACTGCATGCAGGGGCCTATAATGCATTATTCTCACTTATGTCATTTTATCTTTTTACTTTTTAACATTTCTAATATTTTTTTGTATAACGGCATGTTTGCACGCTACTGCGTGCCAAGCAAACATAATATGGGTATTAAAAAAAACATTTATTTTATATTATTTTACATTACGTTTTGGACTCACAGGGTATAGTTTTCCACATATCTCTGCCTACTATGACATTTCTGACCTTCTAATTGGGCTGTTACAGCTCCTCTTCAATTTTTACTTTTCTGTACACCGAAATTTTCTATGTACACTTCTAACACCAACATGGGTCCTGCACAGATAACTATCTGCTTGCTGAATTGCAAAACAACCTCATTTGCATGCAGTTCACCTGTTTATGAGGTAATTTGTATGCCAAGGACACTTCCGTGTCCGCAAGCTCATGCATGCCCCTCTTTCAATGTTTACTGGAACGCACGGAGACTTACTTCCATGTTAGCTCCATGCTACTAAGCCTACACAGAAAATCCATCCATGTAGGCTTTATTGAATTACCCCCTAACTTTTTAACATAAACAGTATCTCTGGTTTACTCAGATAATATCTGAACAGCACATTATACTTCTCAGGAGCTGAATAAATATAAAGTCACCATAGAGTCTCTGGTTCTACCACAATTCCAGTCAATAAGACATCAGATCCTTTACTGACATATAGTCCTTGAAGAAAGTGTCTCTTCTCCAGGGTCAATTTATGGGAGTCTGGTTTTCTCTTCACATTCCAGAATGCCTATGGATTTCCTTGGTTTCACTAGGTTATCCAAATTTAGCTTCATATGTACTTTGTATTGATGCTTTGCATAGCTGTTAGTAATTTTTATAGTTTCCAGTGGTGGATGGTGACTTCAAATCAAAGGGGGGGCTGCAGGAGAAACCTGAATGGGGTGGGGCCAACTAGAACAGGGTGGGGTTAACTTCATAGGGCAGAGCTTTGATACAGTGGGATCAGCATTGATCATGCTTACCATGTTACATAAAATAACTGGTCAATCACTATTGCACATGCTGAGTAGTACCAAATACTAGACTAAATCATATTTCAGAGCTAAGGAGGTGTTTAGGTTATGCTATAACAGCACAAAACCTAAACATTCAAACAGTAAAACAAGTGGTTGGTCTGTTATGAGTACACATGATGTAGTAAACATACATTGTACTGTATCAGGTAATCTGCATTTTACACAATGCCAAGTGAAACGTAAGGAGATTTGGAAATCCCACCATACTATCTTAATTTATCATTCACAATTCAAGGTCACTCTAACACCTAATGTGTCAGGTTCTAAGACACACTGACACAGGCTTGTATGCCAGTTGACTTTACCAAAAATACACACTAATCTTGCAAAGCCAGAATTACAACAGTAAAGAGTAGGGCCAGTCAAGTTATTTCATTCACAGACAGCAACCCCCCTCCCCATTTCTGAACAAAAGTATCTGCTTTGGCCCTGCCAGGATTAAATGAATATACTTGCATTAATTTAATTCAGTTTATCGAAACGTTAGTCAAAAGTTGTGTGTGCCGGCTTGACTTACTCAAATACACATTTCATTTTATTTATCCAACTGTCTTTAGTCAAAAAACCCTTTTCAACATATGTCTAGGAGAAAAGCTTTAACATATTGCAAACATTTTAAGCAGACATTCAGTATATACATGAACAGATATGAAATAACATACATTAAGAATGACTCATACATTTATTAATTAGATTACATTCATCTGAAAGTACAGACAACTATTACAGTCTTGCAAATCTGGAATTGCAACAACGGGAAACAGCAAGGCCAGTTGCTTCATTCACACATAGCCGCAAACCCTATTGCCTACCCCACCCACAGCATCTGATTTGATTTTGCAAGGTTAAAAGACAAAGAAAAGATAAAAGACATGTATTTTTTCACATAAACAACATTGAGAGTTCAGAACTTGTGGTCAATCTTACTTCACTCACATTCATGTTACTCTTGCAAAACAAGTCAGAAGTACAACAGTAAGGCCAGCCATTTAATTCACACATACTAGGCAGAGCCCCCAGCCAAACTGCTGACCCACAATATTTGCTTTAGGCCCACAAGGTTTAAAATAATGAAAAGAAAAGAAAAAAGAAAAGACAATGGTTAGATTACTATATTTCTTTAACCACAGTCAAGACCTTGCAGGTGATCTTACTTCGTTTCACTCATACACACTTTAGTCATGTAAGGCTAGAGTTTCAACAACAAAACATCCACACACACCATCCTAATCTATCTTGATTGACCCTGAAATAAGATATTAGGTAAAGAAAAAACATTTTATCCACAAGCACCCCCCCCAAAACACCTTGTGTACCTAGTATCTCTTTGACCCTGCCAGGATAATGTATTAGAAAAAAGATATCCACAGCCAAGCAGCCTCCAAAGCACACTGCCTCCTTAGTATCCAATTAACACTGCCAGGATATTATATTAAAAAAATGAAGTCATCAACAGCCTCCAAAACACACAGGCCATTAGTATTTGACTGACAATGCAATGTTATATTAAAAAAATATCATCAACAGTACCCAAAACACATTGCCTCCCTAGCATCTGGTTAAACATCCCAGGATATTATATTAAAAAAAAAATCAGCAGCAGCTCCCAAAATACACAGACCACTAGTATCTGGTTGACCCTGCCAGTGTATTATATTAAAAAAAGAAAACCATCAACAGTCCTCAAAACAAATTGCCTCCCTAGTATCTGGTTAACCCTAACAAGATATTATGTTAAAAAAAAAATAAAGTCATCAACAACCCCCAAAACACACTAACCACTAGTATCTGGTTGACCCTGCCAGGAAAAAAAATGCAGAAAGTATCTGGTTGGCCCTGCCAGGAAAAAACATTAAAATCTTACTTAAACTTTTTTTTTGCAAGCGGGGGGGGGGGGGGGGGTGTAATTCAAGTAGCCTACCTTGGCTTCTCTCACCTCACTGATTCTCAGTCGATCGAAGTTTACAAAATTTCCAGGTTTTTTCCAAGTGCCCTCCATCTCTCATTCTCTCCCTCACAATTTAACTATGTCCAGTTATAGTGAGTGAAGCGAACACAAGAGTAAAAGGTCTAATCAGTAGCCATGTCACTTACTCATATTACGTGACAGGCTGTTGACTTAGCAGTCCTGGTGGCTTCCTGTTTCTTGTGGTTAAAACCGTAATGACATCTGGGCATCTTCATTGATGTCTGCAGTCTTCCCCATCTAGACTGTTTTAAAAAACAGTCTGGCAATGTTTTTTTTTAATCGGAACTTGAGCACACATGTGCACTCCTCCAAGTTCCATGTCACATCGGCTCTTCAGCTTTACACACTAGTTTGCTTTTCGAACTGCTACTAGTGTGTAAAAAATAGTAATTAAACTTTTTTTTAAATGAGAAAGTTGGGGGGCTGCAGCCCAGCAGTGTGGTACAATGAGCCACCCCTGATAGTTCTCCTTTAAGTTACACATTGCAACCATAAATGCAATGCATCGAACAAATTATCACATACTAAAGTCACCCTTCACATATCTTACTGGTGGGAATTATCACACTATGTTACAATACACAAACATGCATATATGTATATATGGGTCCCCTTCAGATGGTCGAACTTTTAAAAGCTCGACTTTCATATGGCCGAGACCATATGATTGAACTTTTAAAAGCTTGACCGGTCTGAATGGGTATCTCCATAGAGCGCAGAATGGGAAGATTTCCCTTTACAGCAATGTAGTGCAATCTCAGAGTTGGTATATTTAAATAGCGGGGAGGGTGTGGGGGGTGCAGGGGGATCCCCCCCCCCCTGCTAGCACTGTTTAGTTTTTTTTTGTTTGTTTGTGTTTTTTCACATTTTCGAACATTCAAACGTTCAATCATATGGTCTCGATCATATGAAAGTCAAGCATTTGGATGCCTGATTATGTGAAGTAGACCCGTATATATATATATATATATATATATATATATATATATATATATATATACACACACATATATATATATATATATATATATATATATATATATATATATAATAGAGAGAGAAAGAGAGAGTAACATGGTATGGTGGCTCCACTGGAAGGATGCCTGAAAAATCAGAACTTAACCATAAAAAGGAATTTTTTGTATCAAGTAAAGGTGATAAAGATGCTGTATGAGGGAATGCACAATGAACAAGGAAACAGAGACTTGCCCCTTTAATGTAAGTTGCCTGAGGCATAGGCAATCGATTTTAGTTGTGCACCTGTATCTTTATACGGCCAGGGCAGATACAGGGTGAAAAAAGTTGTGGGAGTGAGAATCCAGAGCATTCTGGATTATATTTGTGAAAGAAAAGATTAACTGAGGTTGGCATAGCTGGTTTCAAAACAAGAGTTTGGTAATATGTAACCCCCCCCCATGGAAGTCCTGGTGATTGCAACATTGATTTGATTTTCCAAACTGGAGGGATGTTTATTTCTCTCTGGTGGATGATCTGGTGATTGAGACTTTAAATTTCCTGATCTGAGGACTTTTGGTAAAAATGTTCTATTTATTGTACATTGCTGAATTTGTAGGTGCATTTTAGACTGTCAGCCCCACAGCTTGTGTTTTGCACCTGATCTGAGTATTGCCACCACAGTTGATAATACACTAAGTTGTTTGCTTTATTAATAAATTAAACTGCTACTTTATTTCAAAACTTCAAAGTCTTTGTCATCTGTTGCTTAAAATATCACACTATAGCTATATCTATATTGCTTATGTATCTATACCTGTAGTTATCTCTTTCTCTGAAAGATAGAATTAATAAACCTCTCCTGCATATCAAAATGTTACACTAGGCCACCCTATACAAAATATTACATACACATATACATACTTAAATAAATAAATAAAATGCTTTGCATTATTCTTCACAAGGAGCAAAGTAAAATGTCATTTAAGGAATTAGTTGGCTTTTGTTCAGGCCGTATCAGGCACATTCAAATGATGTCAACATTTATAGCCAGGATACCTAAGCAATTTGCTAATACATTTATCAGTTTTTCACCTGCTAGTCCTTTCTATTTCATTTCATTTAATCATATAAAAGTATGTATATAACAGAATATTAACTAAATATTTTAAGTATACATATCTTTATGCATAATTTGGCTGTTAATTTAAACTGGTTTGGCCTTGGGAAGTCTAATGTTTCTATCTGAAGCAGATGGTTGACCACTCTGGTTTATCTGTTCACAGCCATTTATTAACTGCAAGGATTCAAGTTACTATACATCAAGAGAGAGATTTTTGAAGCTTTCTAGTATTACTTAAGTACTCATTCGTTGTATTGTCCATAGAAATAACAGTTATTTCATTCTATCATGTCATGAATTAATTGGCCAGAGGAGAGAATGCTAATTTGTGATTGTTGAAATCACATTGCTATAGGGCATTAGTGCAGTATGAATGTCAAGAGCAAAGTACCTGTGACATATCATCCAAGGTCAACCATGCCAAAGTTTCTAACATACATCACAAAACCCTACCTGAGAGTCCCAATCAAATCAGCCTGTACTGTGTCAGCTGCTAGTCAACGACATGCAACTGACTGTAATTAACATATAGCGTATATAGACATTCAATGCATGCTCATTGTTAGCTAATTTATATGAGGTGTGATGTGATAATGTGAGTTAGGGGCAACTGCCCCAAAACTTACATACAGGGTATTGTCAGTTTAAGTGGTGCCAAGTCATCTTTTAGTGATATCTAATAATTCTTGAGTGGTCCCAGGTAATCCTTAAGTGATCCCCAGAATATTTTGTCTCTCATTCTTCCTCAGCAGGAAAACATTTCATAAGAAATATGCCTTTATATACTACTAATACTAACAAACTCCAATCCTGATTACCTCAGCCACATCTGTAATTCCTTTCTGGTGGAGTGGATCACTACATAAAATATTTCCCTAAAAATCTAAACGTCAATGCATTCCTTATCTTATTGGTTACTTCATCAAAACATTTATTGGTGTTCTAGTGAGAGTCATCAATCCTAATCCCCTTAAATTGAAGTAAACTTAATAATCATGACAGTCAAACTTTAGAAAATCTATTTCCTCCCCCCCACATAAATAATACAAGACCTGGAAAAGTGATCAGGTAATCTTCCCAGATCTCCACAGAGCACCGCAGCCAGCAACATACCAACCTGAATTAATGTGTGCAAAAGCTCCTGCATACAAATGCATCATTCTGTAGATATTAAGGGCAGAACACTGCTCAGCAGTTAACCTTCACATCTTAATTTTTACTAGCTAAAGGATTTAAACAGAGTGGAGCCTGCATCAAAGGTTTGCAGCGCTTGTTAGATTCATTAAAATTGAAACAATAAATTTCTTATGATGATTTAACTGCTGCTACAAAACAGTAAAATATTTTTATTGCAAAATGAAAAATGTGTTGTTAGCAAACCAGAAAATTCTGTTTAATGAGTTATTTCAAAGCTGTATACAGCAAACGACCTGCCAGAATCTGTTAATATCAAGAATATGTTAGCAAATATTTTATAAAATCTAAAAGCTGCATTTTTTTCAGTGATGATATATGGTATCCCTGATAACACAGCAAAAGACCTTAACTGCTTTCAAAGGATAATACTCAGTGAGGATACATATCTTATATAAACATAATACAAGGCCTTAATTTTGTTTTGTGTGATTTTAGTGTTGCCTGTCAGTGTATGAGTACTGTATTTTTGCTTCATTGTTCTAGTTGCGGTGTTCTAACATTAAAGAGAGTATAATAGAAAAAAAGTATCAGTCATGGTGAGAAGGTGGATTACCTACTATACTTCTTTAATAAAGTATAACCACTCGGTAGTTATACAGGTCAGGAATACTTAACTAGTGCAGGCTGTTGCTATTTGCTTTAAGGAAAATAAATCTACATAAATATAAAACAATGAATTCAAAATTTGTAAACTGCATAACTCTCATATATTAATTCATTATCTGACAACTTACCAGTTTCGAGTCATACAGGAGTCAGTGCATAAACCAACACTCATTTCTTGTAAATCAGCGAGAGCAATTCCAGACAGGGTGCCAGCCAATCACAGGACACACACATATACACATGCACGCACTCACACATAACACACCTACAGGCAATATGAAAGGTCATCAGTTCACCTATGGTATGCCTTTGGGATATGGAGCACCCAGAGAAAACCCATGGTGACAATAGGGTGAAGCTGCAGACTCCACACAGAAGCAACCCTAACTGAGTACTAACCTAGAGAACAGCACTCACTGTGCAGTAATTTAGCAGCCAGATTCCTGTTTTGTATTTATTTCCTTTCAGTTCTATTGGTGCCTTGCAAAAGGCAAATCAAAGTAAATATGTTCATTATCAGTTCAAACACTAGCACGACTGTCATGTTCAGAAGTTAATAAGTCAGTTTTCATATTTTAAATGGAAAGTACTTTTGCCAGTAGCATATTTCGTAACTGCTCAGATAAAACAGTTTTCATAACCTATATTCTTTAGTTATGGTGGCAGAAATGTATGTTGATATAAAGTTCAATGAATATGACTCTATTATAACCATCTGACTGAAAAAATGTGTTTAAAGTGGAAAACAGTTTAGCTTGTCTACAACTGCCAGAAATTGATACTGTTATCTGAACTGTTCCAGTTTGTTATACATCATGGGATACAGAGAGCATAGCTTATTTCTCAGAGCTCTGTGCTCCACAGAATATGAAATTTAATTAGGATTTTGGAAGTTTCAATTTTTTCTGATGGCGTTAGTGTGATAGATACATGTCCAGTGAATGAGAAATCGACAAACTGTCATGTATTCTTTTATTATCATTTTAGTAAATGGCATGTTCTATACAACCACATTTGAATTTGAAAGAGTAAGGAGAACTTTCTGTTATGCTACAATTGCTACGGCATCTGAATGCAGTGTGGAAATAATCACTAAGAGAGCAGTTTTTATATAACCTTATGATTGTCAACCATTGTTAAAAGGATGAAATTGGCATGTAGGTTGCTAAGCCAGAGATGAGCAGAGTAATGTAAGTATTTAAGTAGCAGTCTCTGTGTGTTGTACTCGGCCTTTGCTTCTGGCACAGTATATCATGAAACATTCCCTCATATTGTTGCAAACCATTCAGTTTTGAGCTTCTACAATATAAGCAGGGTCATGCTATGAATAACATGCAAGCACTCTATCTTGTTTGTTTTTATAAAACAGTTGCATTTTGTACTAAAAGGCGCACAGTGGCCACCTTCCTGCACCCCAAGCTCTGGGTCACCTTTAAAGCACAGCATTGTGGCTGAGTTCTAAAGTAGCAGTATCTATTCCTAGAAAAAATACATCAGGCTTAGAAATTTAAGTTTGATTCAGTTGGGTCAAAGAAACAATTCTAGAAACACCTCTCACCTCTCCTTCCAAGTTATTCTACTGCTCATTAATTTGTTCTTTTATACTAAAGCACTGCAATGTACCGGTAACCACTGTTAATCCCCCCCACACACACTTATTTTATACATTACTTTACCACCAGTACACCGGTTTGCAAAGCTGAAGTGTAGAAAAATGTTCTATTTGTTTTCTCCACCATTGGCTCCCCATTTTAATGTATTTGATATCAGTAATGGTAGACAACCATCCAATGTTAGAATAGAGATACCAAATCAAATGTCTAAATTAAAGGAAAGAAAAATGATCTTGTTGTTTTTAATGCCCTCAAGTGAATCAAGACGTCCCATCATATTCTGATACTTCACATCAAACCTATCATGTACTCCCCCACCACATACTTACACTTACTAAGTGGAGCTTTGCAACCATCTTCCACCCTCAGGGAGAGTCACATACATGTTCATCTTTGGAAAGTGAACACCAACCCAATTATTACTGTATTTCTGTAGAGTTTCCCAGTACAATATATGTCCAGGAGAGCTTTACTAATGGCAATTATATGAACATTTTCTAGTACTGGCTCCAAAAATCAACACATAGTGCATGTGGTTCCACTCTCCAAACTACAGCACTGCCATTGTGTGGTTCATTTCTGACAGGTGAGTTGATAGAGATAGGCAGACACCCAAGAATAACTATGCTGAAAATCTGTAGGAAAATAATTACCTATACCAAAGTTCATTATTTATTTAAATTTGTTAACCACAAATTGTCCATCTAAGAAACCACATTTTCAGAAGAACCCCAGGGGAAAAAACTCCTAACAAAAAGTGAGACAGTACAAAGCGAATACAGCAAATTATTACCAGAAGAAACTGACTGTAGATAGGCAGTAGCTGAGTAACTGCATATATGTAGGCAAACACCTCACCAAGATTAGTTTAACAATAATAAATAACAATAAAAGTGAGACATAACCACATTCCACTAGTATGATGCATTATGCTTCAGTGCACAAGTGGTGCTATTTATCTTTAGAAATATATAAATGCATGATGAAAACAAAATAGTAATGGATCTGACAAGGTAACAGTGACATCATTAAAGATATGTGTGGATACTATACACAGGACAAACAAAGATCAGAAATCAGCATAGTATAAGAGTGAAAAAATGGTTGGGTGTAATCGTATGGAGAGTCATTATATAATGGGAATCTGATTTTAACTCTGACAGTATTCACTAGTGACTTTAACAACTTTTTTTTTTAATGACCATAGCCTTTTTGTTAGTTTTCCCATGAATACAAAAGTTGTCCCCTTTTGTATATAGGCCAAATGAAGCTTGCATTGTCCTTATGAAGACTGCATGCAGTGACTACAAGTGTACTGTTTAGTGTACTGCCACCTATGTGGTAATTCATATGTTCTTAGGTTGGTACTAGGCTATCAGCCCTATAGTCTATATAAGCCTAGCCATAACAATTCCCTGGCTATTTCTTCCCACAGTATTTACTTCCCTGGACCCCTGTCTAGCAGGGCGACTGACGTGATCCCCGGGGTGAATTTCCTATCTCCCATCCAATCATCAAGGTTCCTTTTGAAGAGGGCCAAAGAGGTGCTCTGCTTGACATGTATGGGCAGCCTATTCCAGAGTCTGGGGAGTCTCTGGGTCAGGAACCTATCCCTCCAGCATGTTTTGTTCATTGTGATGACAAGGTTTAGATCCCTGGAGCGTGTGTCTCTGAGGGATTGGGATTTCTTTAAGTGTAGCATGTCCAACAGCTCTGGGTTTGACATGGCCTTGTATGTTAAGCAGAGATCGCCTCTGAGTAGACGATATGCAACAGAGTATAGGTGGAGTTTTCTTTAGATGGTCAGCATAGGGAATCTGCTTTAGGCCTGTGATTCTTTTAGTGAGGTATTTATGCGGCCTTTCCAGTTGTTGCAGATTCAATTTTATTTTTGATCCAGCATGGTGGCACTGTTTGGATTTTCAGAGACATCATTAGCATGAAGATGCCTTGAATTTTGTCCAAAAATGTAGATACTTGTCAGGGGTATAACCCTGTATTCATTGTTTTCTACCTTTTAAGTTATTTACCACTCATTATTATTATTATTTTTTTATCAATTTATTTGCCTGTGTTTACCAGGAAAGCCGACTGGTCAAGCAGTGAACATTTTCAATTTAGGCCCATGGAGAAAAGCACCAATATATAACCATACATACAATATTAAACTGAATTGTATGTTTACAATGTACAAGTTTATAAAAGTGAGAAATAGCTAGGTAAAAATAAACAGAAATGCATAACTGACAGTACAGAGCTTTGATGTGAGGAAAGGTTTTCCATATACATTGAGCATGACAACAATTGTAATAAGCAGGTTTTACATGTATATAGGGCTTGGCAAAAATTGTTATAGGTAGATCTCCTCATGGGGAAAGAGGTAAGGGTGAGGCACTCAATGGAGTAAGAGAAGGGGATGAGCTACAGGCAAGAAGTTAACGTGATTAATAAAAAATACTGATGTTGGAGGATTTGACATAATGGTTAAGGTCTTCACCTCATAGGCACAAAGAACAGGGTTTGATTCTGATTCAGTGTTATTGCCTAGGCATAAAATGGCCCTTCAATGCAGTTAACCTAGCATATGCCTATGAACCTATAAGAGAAGAAGAAGAGGGAGAACGCTAATGAAAAGAGCAGCTAGCCAAGAAGAGGAAGGCTTAAGATGAAGAGATATGATTTTTCTAGGTGAACAATTGTGCTGAGGTAGGGAAAACCTTAGCTAGGTAACTTCTAAGCTTGTATAGTGAATTGAATATGTTGGTGCTAACCTTAATTAGAGCATGAGCATAGCTTGGGAACATTCTGGTGTTGTTTACATTTTTGTTTGAAATATTTTAGATTATCCTTTTGCTTTATGGAGAGTGTCATGGCATTCCTGAGTTTGGTAACATATATGGAGTACAATGAGTCTCCTGAAGTGTTGTTAGATTTGTTAGTAGAAATTTATTGCTAGAACATAGATCTCTGGATGGATCATAGTGTTGGAGGGTGGATCTTTGTAATGGGTAGTATTTTGGTTTGTAGATTAGATTTTGGGCTGTGAGTAGCTGGGAACAGATTAGTTAATGTGGTAGTTCTATCCAGGTTAGTTGCTTTAGGGCCATGTTCTATATGGTAGGTTGGTTGCAGATTTGTTAGGATCGGCGAAGTATATATGAGTGCTGGACAAAGGTAAGATGATCTGGCATGTCTCATAGATATGTATGAGAGATAGGTGTTTGTCTAGTAAAGGAGTCTTGAGTTTCTAGTACTTCTACATACTCTTTCTAATGTGGGAAACGTTATCATATGTACAGACAATAAAGCTTTTAATATCAGTCTATCATCCATCCTATGAGCATCCCAAGCAATGCATTTAAGAAGAGCATGCAGTAAGTTTATCATGTTGCTCAAACACACAAGTGACAGAATTCTGTTCATGTCCCCCACCTGCTCCAACATGTTAGATGCATACTTTCAAGTCTATGATGTCCACTAAAGAATTATTGGCTGCACATACTTCCTGCTCATCTTAACAATCTACTGTGGAGGCAGATGGTCACCAGCCTCATCATTCCTCAACTTTTATGACCCAACATACCATGGTAAAGATGATGGACAAAGTAAGATCACCAGTGACACAGATACAGATCCTGTATCTGTGGAAGCCAGCTGGCTCCTAAAAGCATATTCAAAACTCTATCTGTATACATTCTACAAGTTTTGCTATTATATTTTGGACCCATTTAATGTTTCTATGTCTGCTGACCATCAGAGCCCATCACCACTGATCAGCCAATTTGTTCCCCATTTCAAGGCCTAGGGCTTATTAAGGTAAGTCCATTATCTACATGGCCATCAAGATCCTTGCTCCAACTTCCTAGCAGCTTGATATTCATTACTGTTGAATTAAAGGCCTGTTATACTGTACCCCCATGAGCATGCTTGTTTCCACACACATATACAGTGACAACTATAATGTCAAGCAGATGTCCCACTTGTGCACATTCTAACGTGCTTAAGCTGCAATGGCCAGACTGTTGCTGATATCAATACAGCAGCATACACTTTCCTCTACCCTAGATGGGGGGAGCAAGCTTCTGCCACTGACGCTAACCCTCCCTTGCTACCTGCTACAGCATGTGAGACACTAATCTATGTTTGCTTGTCTGGATCACAGTCATAGCTTTATGTTTTACAGATGTCATGCATTTGACAACATTGGTCTTCTAAGACACTTTAAATAGCGGGCAGAATGTACATTGATACTCTGTTGGAGAATGAACACTGCCTAACCTAAAGAACTCAACAGGTAAAAAACAATAATGCTGGTTCACATCAGCATATTAAGGTGCCTTGAAGAATGGAACACAAAACAAACAAACATTTTTATATTTGCAGACTGCTGTCATGCTGCCTAGGAAGTGCAAAATATAAATAAATAAATAAAACTTAACTAGCACAAAGAGTTGCTGTTTTACTTTCACCTCACAAAGCAAAGCTTAAAAACGCAATTTTTAGACAGGTAGAAAAAATGAAAAAAGGGAATGCAGCTAAGTGTGTTTGTGTGTGTGTATATGTGTGATTGTGTGTGTGTGTGTGTGTGTGTGTGTGTGTGTGTGTGTGTGTGTGTGTGTGTGTGTGTGTGTGTATATCTGTGTGGTATGTAGTGTATGTAACTCTCTGGTGTTTATCTAACTTTCTGTATTTGTATGACAGACACTCCCCCAGATTCTCGAAAGCTTGCACGGTGTGCAAGATCGGTGCAGGAGCCCACACAGGCAATATGTCTGTCATGTGATCCAGGAACAGCCTGCAGAGGTGTGCATGAGTGCTCCTGCACTAATCTTGCACGGACTAAACCCTGGTATGCAAATCACCCCATTTGCAGGTGAAATTCATGCAAATGAGGTGATTTTGCAATCCAGGAAGCTTGCAAGTTCATGCAAGACTAGTGCTATCTGAAGAAATGTACTTGGTTAGTAATCGAGTACATTTTTGCAAAATCCAAAACGTAGCTATGACAGCTTTAAATAAAGGCTGCATATCATTCAGGAAACATGCCAATGGCCAAGTATAAGGCCATTGGCATTGCAAATAATACAAAAAATAAAAAATCAACTTTTATTTTTTTTTAGCCGATCTCGGCTGTTTAAGAATAGGGCAGTGGCGCGCAAATGGGATTGGAGGGAAAATAAGAAAATAAACCTAAAATAAGCATTCTAACTAAAATCAGTATTTTGCCATGCAAGTCAATGGCAGGCAGAAGATAACTTGACCAATAAGTAGTGGTTGCTAAGGGGGGAGGCTCAGTGTGAGACATGTAATTATGCATTAGTAGGCAATCCTATGCAAATGAGGGGAAGGATAGTGAATCCCAGTTTTCCCCATCATGTGAGTCAGGTCTCAACAGTGTTAGAGTATGAATAGCTGGGTGCAAGACTAGGAGGTAGGTTACATCATGGGGGTGTGTCAGGGATACTATGAGCAGATTGTAGCCCTGTGGCTCAGGTTTGCTCCTACTGTAGCACAGCTAAGCTAGGGTGTGTGTCTAAACCTGCCTAGCACACTTTACAAAATGTAAGCGGGTGTATGCACCGTGCACCTGGTTTTACAGGAAGAAAAAAGAAGTTAAACCAGGAAATAGCAGCAGTGTGCATATTTTAGCACTCTGTTTGCACGGCGCACACATGGGCTTAAACAGAAGGGCAATGGGAAGGGAAAACAGCAGTAGGAAGCAAGGGAGCCCGCAGGATTTTTTGCAGGGGGGTGCAAACCCAGAGCCCCACCCACATAGCTCACCCCGCCCCCTGCCAACACAGCCCCGCCCAAGTCCACCCACCCCAAGCCCCGCCCACACTGCCATTCCAGTGTCCCATTACTTGGCTATTTCTCCCCATTTACTGTAGACACTGTTCAAATCTGTGTGCATACTGTGTTATGCTTTAGTTCTACAATGATAACAGGCAGTTGGATTTAATTTACAACTTTCATTTCAAACATTATAGCCCAAACACTGAGACATTTACTAAACCTAAACATAGCAATAGTCTTACAATGAAAACAGACTTGGCATTAAAGCTTCTCTACTTTTGAAACTCACATTCAATGAAACGGCATTGAAACCCACATTCAGAGAAAATGCATCTGGCCAGTGGCAGGTTATTTACCTTTGAACTGTTTAAGCAATAGGCTCCTTGCACACCGTTAGGGCCATGCAAAAGTTATTTGATTTAGCTGATTGTATTAATTATAATATATAATTGAATTATATCCCTTGTATTATACAGCAACACTTGTTTGAGTGTCGCTGTCAAGTAAAAGTAATCTGAATAATTCCACATTAAAGATATCTGAAACTAATGAAGATGTTGTTGCTAGAAAACTGTATATTTCAGTGTTTCATCTACAAATTCAGTGCCTGCTGTCAAAGAATAAATTGCCTATGTTAAATTAAAAATATGGTAAGCTGGTATATTGCAATAGAAAATGGATGGCGAGCTGAAAACAGGTTCATAGTTATTAGGCATCTCATCCAAAGGAGGACATCCTGAGGACTGCAGCATACAAATGTATATGCTGTAGGAATAGAACCACAAGCCTTTACATTAAGATGCAAGTATTCTACTTGTGGTGCTACTAACAGCTTTAAAACTTTATACCACAATAGAGATACCATTTGCTAAACAAAATGGTTGCACATTGTAAATAGACTTGGCATGAGCAGCAGTGAACTTCGCTTCCTTAAAACTCACAGTTCCTTGAAAATGCACTTGAAAATTCCACCTGCTAACTCTAACTTGGGCATTTCACTTTCTCTCTCTTACAAAGATACCACACCCCTCAAGGCCTCACCCTTAGTGCAAGAAATCTTGACAAAGCCTAAAATAAATAGGGACAGATTATAAATATGGCTCTCAAACTTAGAAAAATACAAGAGTAACAGGATTTGTGTTAGTATGCATTTTTCTAAATGACATCTAAAACTGAAATGTCTCATTATTTAGCAACTTCAATCCTTTTAAGAGGAATATGGGGCAAAAATCTGGACAGCTGAGGGGTATGCTACCTCCCTCTTATACACACACCAAATAATTCTGGTCAGACTTGAATTAGTTCTGGGAAGGTTGCACTGGACGGCACCGTGCTTGATCTGAAGTGGGTGAAATCCTGGTAGCTAGTGATTGCAGCTCAGCAATGTGGAGCATTAAAGCATTTTTAGCAGAGCATTGTTTCATCACTACCTATTGTGTTTGAACATAAGCTGTAGTTATTTCAAACATTCGCCTTTTTTTGATTACTACAGAGTACATTTACCCACCAGAGCTATTATGTTTTGACTTCAGTGTAGAGCTAGTTGTTGCAGGGCTTGGCTTTTAAGTAAGGTAGCAATGCTTATTTACCATATACCATTAAAGCCACCCAACTACAAGTGTACTAACACACAAACACTGCTATAAGACACTGGTCTCCAATAAAATGTAATGAGCTTCTGAAAATACTGTAATCCTGTCCTTTTATTACAAATACTGTCATATGCATTTCAATACCCAAGGCTTATACATTATCTAGTTATGTAAATATTCTCTGCATGGCAACAACGAAAAGGCTTTCAATGCTGGTAATTCTTTAACAATATGCTTACTAAAGCTTACTTGCATCTTACAATGTCTGACAAGCTTACTAAAGCTTACTTGCATCTTACAATCTCCAACAAGCTTACCTGATGTTTATTAAACCATGGCTACTTAAACAGAGCAACAGGACACTGTGATAGCATGCAGTTCCTGAATAATAAGAAGCATAAATCAATATAAAAATCTGATAGAAAACCAGAACATTTTGCAAAATCAAGGACAGATGAACAGCCACAGTCGTATTTGTGATCTACCTTGGATGGGGGAATACTCTGCACACTTACTGCATAACTGCTTCTTGTCTTCCTTGGACACATCCCGAGCCACTACAATGGGGGCTGGGGTGCAATAAGTATGTCATAATTTGAAATGTCTCTGGCTGACAGTGATGGCTCTGACACTCCTACCTCTCAACTTCAGAGCAAGAAATCTGGACAAAGCCATACATAGAACTAGAAGTGGGACACAGGCCCAAAAATAAGGCCAATTTTTAAATATTGCTCTTAACTTAATAGAACAGGTAGATCTTGCATTAGTACAAATTTTCCGAAGGGTATAAAATCTGAAACTCAAATGTCTGCCATTATTTTCTAACTTCAATCTTTAATGACTTGCCACTAATTTGCCAGAAACCACAATTTTATGAAAAACAGACCAAAATGTGATGCAAAATACCTAGCAAAAAGGGACACCTTTTAATATTAACAGTTAACTTGAAGCAGCTAACAAAATAAGAGCATCCACATGCATTTCTGAAATAAAGGTAATCTATAACTGATCATTACAGTTATAATTGTAAACCCTCCACATTTTCTTCCAAAATTGCCATTTTGGAGGAGGGATTATTAGGGAGAGCAACATTTTGAGCCAGAATTGGGGACAATTGAGATGTTTGGATATTCATAATCTACAAAGTGATTTGCACGTACCTCTCAACCTCTTAATGCAGGAAATCTGAACAAGGCCAAATATATTGGGGAACATACAAACACTACTAAACATTGCTCTTGTATAAACTTAGACAGTCTTGCATTAGCATGCATTTTTCTGAAGGTTATGACATCTGAAACTCAGTGTCTGTCATTTAATGGCTTCATTCCTAAATGATTTGCTAGAAAACCACACATTTTATGAGGAACAAACCAAAAATAACCAGCAAATACCTATTAATTCTGCAAAGATATGGACAACTGAGAGGTATAGTTCAACCGGGGCTGTCTGAGTTTGATACCCCCCCTCACAAAATCATGGACAAATGGAGCCTCCCCCCCCCCCCTGCAGCCATTCCAATGTCCCATTCCTTGGTTATTTTGCCCCATTTATCATAAACACTAATGTGCATACTGCTTTACTTCTGCGATGATTTAGGATTTCATTTGAAAGTTTTATTTTGCATTTTACAGCACAAACCCTAATACATATCTGTTAAATCAATGCATTCTCAATGAAAATAGACCAACATTAAAACTTCTCTGCACTTGAAACTCACATGCATTGAAACAGCACTGAAACCCACTTTCAGAGAAAATACATTTTGCCAATTGCAAATAATAACTCTGGGCTGTCTTCAAAATCATAGGCGCCTCGAACATAACATACACATGCTCTTTGATACACCTTCCTGACTGTATTACATTATATTCCTTGTACAATACAGTACAGTTGTTAAAGGGCATTTTAAATTTATTGTTTTGAAAATTTTTCCAGTAAACAAAGAAACAAAAGCATCCACCAATGACAAAATTGCCCAATTCAGAACATTTCCATCATAAAAGTCTACTCAAGTCCACCGTATCAGTAAAAATATACACAATCTCTGTAGTAAAATCCACATTGAAGAAATTTCTAACTAATAGAGGTTGCTGCTAGATCAGTTAGTCTCTACCCAAACAGGAGTGATAAAATCCTGGACTTGGTCCTTAACAATATGGGACAACTTTGGTGTCCACCAACTGCCACTTCCTCCCTAGTTAAACTGGACCACAAATCAGTCACATCCATTAGAAGACTGAAGCCAAAACATATTCCAGTACCTCTGTTTTCAGAGATTATGCTAAGGTTAATTTACTAAAACTAAGCGATGGCCTGAATTATGTGGAATCCTATACTGTCAAATCCTATGCACATGTAAATAGCTGCATAGACATATCTATCCCCCTCTGAAGTAAATAGAAAGCCACATTTAAGAATAATTCCATTTAGTCAAACCCACATATAAACAGGTTCTGTAATAAAAGAAAACATTTTGCCTACAAAAATAAATTAAACTCTCAAGATGCTAAGGACACTCTTGCTAAACTTAATAGGGAGCTTGTTACCCTGATCAAATCAATCAAAGCCAGATATGAGGTAAAAATAACCAGCTAGGTGCAGGGTAACCAGAAAGCCTTCTTTAACTATGTTAGAAATCTCAGAAACAATTTGCAGCACTGCACAGAAATAATAGTAAATGATTTTAAATTCCTGGTCATAGGCAATTTACAGTACTTTACTACTTAGACAAAGGAGGTAGATGGGTGCCAGAAGTCACAATCTGAAAATTAATTAGCAAACATTGCTTTAAATCAATTTCTCTGCAGTTTAAACAACCTAATGTACAGGTAGTTATAGGAATAAAACAGCACCACATTCAGTTTCTGAAGCAGGTAGGACAAGGGAACTGTAACAATGTCATTAGAGCAACTGAGAAGACATACAGGAACACATCTCAGGCTGACCTAGGAACTTAGCAACAGCATAATGCACACCAGCAAATCTATTGAGATACTGAGACTTCTTTTATTAAAATGCTGTCACTAAAGTCAATGAATGAGTGTGCTGCCTGCAGTAGTTAACAGTCAAAGCACAACCAATTAAGATGTGCTCCATTAATATAGAGTTAGCTATTTGGGCAAATGGCAAAAGTGGTCACCTGTATTTGCTCAACAATTCCAGATTATCTCAGAAGGCTGAAGTATGTAGTAAAAAAAAGGACTGCATTACATATCATTTAATGCTGTTCAGAAATAGAGCAGATGAACCCAATTTCTTCCAGTACAGGAAACAAAAAAATTGGACCGCAAATTTTTGAAAAGAAATAAAATGAAGGAACTATGTTATCATTTGTTAAAGTAATAGAGACATAACCATCAAATTAGTGATAAAATTACCTCTATAATGGTTTAATTCTCATCAGTTTATGGGGACTGCATTACATATCATTTAATGCTGTTCAGAAATAGAGCAGATGAACCCAATTTCTTCCAGTACAGGAAACAAAAAAACTGGACCGCAAATTTTTGAAAAGAAATAAAATGAAGGAACTATGTTATCATTTGTTAAAGTAATAGATACATAACCATCAAATTAGTGATAAAATTACCTCTATAATGGTTTAATTCCCATCAGTTTATGGCTTATAGTGAATGTCTGAGAACACAGTTAGATTAAATAATACACCTGCAGCAATGGAAAACACAAGTATGAATGCAAAAGGAAAAAGAACAGATAACGTATACAAGGATAAAGTATTCAACATAGATACAATACAACTCACTCTAGATTATCACTTCAAAATAAGGAGGGATGTTCCAACAGTTCCCATTTTAAGGAGTTCCAAATCTTGTTAAAGGGTTGCATATTAGGGTCATCAACTATCTAGTTCAAACCCAGAATTCTCTGCAGCACATAATATACAACAATCATATTACATGCTTGCTACCAGACTGATAAAGCATGAGACAGCTCTAATATGATCCTTACAGGGCACTAAAAGGTCCCTATAGCTAATAATTTTAATATTACACATTTTTGTGTCCACAGAAATAAACCTACCTTACATTCACCTGGATTCCACATGTTGATTAGTTTCCTTTCAATACCCTTTTCACTTCCAAATGGCCCACTATCTGTCCACTATCTATTGTTCTATCAGGTAATGGTAAACACTGCCTGCACCTTCTGCAATGGTGTAGACAGCTGTGAAGCACAAATTGCGAGCACTGGCTCTGACAGAGACTTCAGCACATGCTGTTGCCATTCCTTACATATCTTCCGTACGTAAAGTACAAATCTTGGCACTGGAAATGGACAAGCATAACAGCATACTGCCACGTTTTATAATTGTCAGTATACATACACAAATACATAGACTATAATGAGTGCATAGACACTCCAATATATAGACTAAAGTGAGTACATAGATACACAAATGTGTGTCTGTATGTGCATGTGCGTAATACTGTGGCCCCTAGTGACCGGTATGGGGTGGTATGGATGAGGAAGAACCCATGCATTTATCCTGAATGAGACCACCACCCACACTATTCCTATAAAAGGAAGGGCTATGTAGAAAAAAGTTACTGTAGGGAGGTCTACTGAAGAGACAGTAGCTAATGTAAAAGATAAGGAGACTCATTGTGAGAGATGGTAACCACAGAGCTTCCTTCTATTGTCATGCAAAATCAGGAACTATTGGAGTATATTAGAAATTTATTGGAAACAATCTGATTGGGAAATATCTGTAGATATACTTGGAGAATTAGCAGAACTGCATTTATGGCACTTACAAGGGTGTATCTATGCTTGCAGCACTAGAAAACTCATGTTGATTCAAGTTGGGGAGGGGGAACAAGAACTTTAAAACATTTTTGAATGACTATGAAGTAGAGCTATGTTAGTTTTCATAAGGTGTCAACTCATTGCAAATAAACCACACAAAAACTAAATATTTTCCAGTGTGCATTAAATAATACCCTTTTTTAGTAGGCAAAGATTGGTCTAAAATATACCAGACTAAAATCTTTTGAGCTCCTGCAATTCTGCTTGTAGTGTTAATTTTAAGTGAATTGGTTCCTTATTGTAAAACTGCTGCTGTGTTACCATGTCCACCTGCAAAGACCAAGAAATTAATGTGTCCTGCTACCTTTTTCATTAAATATTATTTCTGCCATCAATAACAATTAAATAGTATATTTCTAAGTTACTGTACCAACAAAACGACACGTAGGTCTGCTTCCGCATACTACTCGGCCGGCTTACTGTAAGTAACTCAACTAAAAACCATTTAAGTTGCATGGTGAGCAAAGAATCTCTGTAAACATACAATAATATTACTGAAAAGTACTTATTATGTTGCCACACACCTACCTGTCATTTGTACATTGGTCCGTGAAATCCAGTCCAAACGTCTTCTTTTGTAATTCAAACTTCACTTGGGCGCGAAAGATGAAGACGTAAAACATCAAGTCGCACAGATGCAAAAGCGTCTGTGTGACTAAGGGCGTTCTTAAAGAAGAACGCCCTAAAAAAAAATATTTTTTTAAATTAAAATAAGATTAATCTACCATTACCAGCTAGTCGATTCCAGGGGGGTGCAAGTGCACCCCCTTGCACCTGCCTGCGGGCGCCCTTGGTAGGAAGGTAATCAAGGAGTACTAGCTTAGCTGCCAGGTGAAACGTATCAAAACCAGACAATTACACAGGCAACAGACCAGCCCAGCCCAGAACATTACTATAAACTATGCAAACACTTACCCCTCTGGTTTTTCCCACATTCTACACCACAGGTGTAAACAAGCAGGGAACTTTTAACACTCACAACAGCAAAATGTTAGGGTCTGCAACAGCTATCATAGAACTTGTGGAAGAGGTTGAGGGTGGTGAGGATGTGAATGCTGCCGAGCAACCCACAGTGAGGAGACAGAGAAGATTGTACAGACCCAGGGTAACCTAGCAAGAGCTACATGAGCTGAGATAGTGGAGCACTATAGGGTGGACAGGGACCTCCTACAGCAAATTGTTGAGCTGTGCCAGCCATGCCTCACACACAGAACTAACAGAGGATGTCAAAGTATGTGTAGGCCTAAAATAATAGCTACCGGTACCTTCCAAAGGCCAACTGGGGATATGATGGGGATTTCACAGACATCAGCATCCAGGGCACACCACCAGCTCCTGGATGCCATGTCAGCACATGTCAGTGAGCCATTTCCCCAACACCCATGAGGCGTTGGCCAGCAATATGCATCTCTTCCACCAAATAGCAGAATATCCTGAGGTAGTGGGTGCAATAGACTGCATGCACATATGCATCAAAGCACCAGCCGGTGAGCAGGGTAGGGTCTACATCAACCGCAAGGGCTTCCCCTCCATCAACTGCCAGGTCGTGTGCAATGTCCAGGGCATAATAATGAACATGTGTGCTGGCTGTCCTGGAAGCTATCATGATTCCCACATCTGGCATCTGATGCAGCTGTACCAGAGATTTGCCAATGGGGGCCTCCCACACGGTCACCTAGTGGGGAATGCTGGACACTCACTAGAGCTGTGGCTAATGACACCCATCAGAAATGCACACACACACACGAACAAGAACTCCATAATGAGGCACACGCACAAGCAAGAATCATAATAGAGCATGTGTTTGGGATGCTCAAGTCATGGTTCCAGTGCCTGGACACACCTGGTGGAGCCTTGCAGTACTGACTAAACTACATGTACCCAAATTTTCCTTGTATGCGACATGCTACACAATATGTTCCTGTGGAAAAAGCTGCAGCAGGAACAGCATGGGGCAGGGCCAAACAGCCCCCCACCATTGCCAAGGCCTGCACAGGCACAGAGTGACTCAGAGGAGGAACAGCCTGAACCTGCCCCAGTAGGCAGAAGGAGGCATGCCCAGTATGCCCTGGCCTTGGCAAAGAGGCAACGCATATCACATACACTGACATGGGAGGGACCCAGGGAATAACACCTCTCTCTGACTCTCACATACAGTAAAAGGGATGCCAAACATTACACTACCTGTGCCTAGCCATGTGTAGGGAGTGTACTATGTGCATCCAACATAGGCAGCCCTGCAGCACCACCCTCAATACTGGGACACCCACAAGGTAAGTTACTCACACATTCCAGTCAAAGGGGGTCACATACCAACAACAGTCACAGCCAACAGGACAGGTGTAGACAAACACAAAAAATGTTGTACTATGGCCTCTGAATGAGGCCTATGGGTAACCCCCCCCCCAGGCCTACAAAGACAGACTACAGCAGGCCAGGCAGTGGGATGTCAGTTGTGAAGGCTAAGAAGTCAGAAACTAATATGTAGGTAATTAAAAGCTAAGAAGTGTAGTACACTGGTATGCCTCTAGCCAGCACGATATGTAAGACTACAGACTGAAATGGAGTACCCGACATACCAGTACAGTCCTAGCAAATGTGTACAAGTGTCAGATGTGCCCCCCATCCTACGTAGACATATAGTAACAGTCAGGTGCCCCCCCAATCCTGTGTAGAAATGTAGAAATACTCAGGTGTGCCTTCCCCCTATCCTGCATAGAAATATAGTAAGAGTCAGGTGTGCCCCCCAATCCTGTGTAGAAATTTTGAAATAGTCAGGTGCCCCCCCCCCGCTATGCAGAAATGTAGCAACAGTCAATGCCAAATGATCAATGGATCCCCTGCAGATACAGCATGCTACCTGTTGGTGTACAAGGGTCTATATCACGCTATCGAATGGACTAAATAGCGAATGCTATTTAGTCGATCCGATACTGTCAAAATGGCAAAATAGCGAAGTCACGGAACATCTAATTTTTTCCCAGGGAAAAAAATTTGGTGGGCCGTCTTCAGGACTTTGTCATTTCCTCCACTATGGTGCGATCTCAGAGTTGATATATTTAAGTAGGGAGGTTAGGGGGGGCAAATCCCCCCCCCACTTAAATTTGTTTTTAAGTTTATCTATTCTTTTTACGGAGCAGCAAATTTTTTACTGTTGTTATTTGTTCTTTTGATATTATCGGTACGATGAAATAGTGTTCACTATTTACATCGTACGATAATATGATATAGACGTGTGTACAACACAAAGGTCAGCACTGCAGTACAAACTACCTGGACTTCATCCACACATGCAATACAGACGGCCATACTGGGCATGCCCACACACTTAGCCACATGAAGGCCATGTCTGCAAACACCAGTGGACCAGACATATCTGGCAGTTGCAGTTGTTAGTGCAGACACTTTTCAGTATGCACCACTCATGCCTGGAACACACAGTGGATAGGAATACAGACATATATGTAAGGGCAACACACTATAATAAGCCAAAGGTAGACGGACATAGATGTGTGGAAGAGGGTGACCGTGACAAGAAGCCATCCAGGTCTGTCCCACCCAGCACACAGCCAAGGGGCCCCAAAAACATGAGTTGCAGATGTCACTCACTGTAGATACTAGCCACCAGTACCTGTCAGCATTACAGACTATGTGGTGCACGTGCAAGCTGTGCAACATGACTGTACAAGGAAGTAGTCATATAGTAGCTGCATACACATACCTGTGACATATGACTGCATGTGTGGCCGCATGTGGCGTGTTAACCCCTAGATGAATGGGTTATGGCCCATGCACACGCTGCCCTCCCCATAGCCCTACTATGACAAGCCTGCTGAGGTCATCCAATGTGAAATACACCTTTGAAAAAGCCCAGTAATCTCTGTGGCATGTCCCATAACTGTGCAATGCTGTAGTGTGATAAACTAGTTAGGTAGGAGATCTAACCCCAGACTTGGCAATTGTGTGTTTGTGTGCATGTCTGACTGTGTAGAGAGCAATGCTTTTTAGGCTACCCACACTCCTTACAATTCATATACTCAACTTTGGCAAGGCTGCTGATGTCACCCACTTAGAAATCCACCTCTGGGAAGGTTTTATCCCAGTAATCTCTGTGGCGCATCCTGTAACTGCGTACTGCTGTAGTGTGATAGAATAGGTAAATATTATATTCCCAGACATGGTAAGTGTGTGTCTGTCAGACCCTGTCTGTGTAGAGAGCGATGCTTTTTAGGGTACTCACACTCTTTACAATTCATATACTCAACTCTGGCAAGGCTGCTGATGTCTCCCACCTAGAAATACACCTATGGGAAGACTGCAGCCCTGCAATCTCTGTAGCATGTCCTGTAACTGCGTGCTGCTATAGTGTGATAAAATAGGTAGGTATTCTAATCCCAGACATGGCAAGTGTGTGTGTTTGTCTGTCGGACCCTGTCTGTGTAGAGAACAATGCTTTTTAGGGTACTCACACTCCTTACAATTCATATACCTGACTTTGGCAAGGCTGCTGATGTCACCCAACTAGAAATACACCTCTGGGAAGGTTGTAGCCCAGTAATCTCTGTAGCATGTCCTGTAACTGTGTACTGCTGTAGTGTGATTTAGAACCATGGTAGGGTTCCATGGCAGTTCTGGATGTTTTGTGTGTGTTTCAATGTCTGTGTATGGAGCAATGCATTATAGGCTGGTCACACTCAGTACATTTCAAATGGCCTACTTTGGCAATCCTGGTGATGTCATTCATTGTGAAATACACCTTTGGGGAAGGAGTTCTCTAGTAATCCCTGTGGTGCATCCTATAACAGCTCCATGCTGTAATGTGATATAGACCTCTGTTAGGGGTCCTTTACCCACACATGTCAGTTGTGGATGTTTTGTGTGTGTGTCACATTCTGTGTAGGGAGCAATGCATTTTAGACTAGTCACTCACAGTAATTCAAATGCCCTACTTTGGCAATACTGCTGATGTCATTCATTGTGAAATACACCTTTGGGAAAGGAGTTCTCTAGTAATCCTGATGGTATGTCCTATAACAGCTCCCTGGTCTAGTGTGATATAGATCTCTGTTAGGGGTTCTATACCCACACATGTCGGTTGTGGATATTTTGTGTGTGTGTGTGTGTGTGTGTGTGTGTGTGTGTCACTTTCTGTGTAGGGAGCAATGCATTTTAGGCTAGTCACTCGCAGTGCATTTCAAATGCCTTGCTTTGGCAATCCTGCTGATGTCATTCATTGTGAAATACACCTTTGGGAAAGGAGTTCACTAGTAATCCCCGTGGCGTGTCCTATAGCAGCTCTATGCTATAGTGTAATATAGACCTCTGTTAGAGGTTCTATACTCACACATGTCAGTTGTGGATGTTTTGTGTGTGTGTCTGTCACTGTCTGTGTAGAGAGCAATGTATTTTAGACTAGTCACACACAGTACATTTCAAGTGCTCTGTGTTGGCAATCCTGGTGATGTCATTCATTGTGAAATACACCTTTGGGGAATAAGTTCTCTAGTAGTCCTCATGGTGCGTCCTATAACAGCTCCATACTGTAGTGTGGTATAGGCCTCTATTACGGGTTCTATACCCACACATGTCGATTGTGGATGTTCTGTGTGTGTGTCACTGCCTGTGTAGGGAACAATGCATTTTAGGCTAGTCACTCGCAGTGCATTTCAGATGCCCTACTTTGGCAATCCTGCTGATGTCATTCATTGTGAAATACACCTTTGGGAAAGGAGTTCACTAGTAATCCCTGTGGTGTGTCCTATAACAGTTCCATGCTGTAGTGTGATATAGACCTCTGTTAGGGGTTCTATACCCACACATGTCAGTTGTGTGTGTCACTGGCTGTGTAAGGAACAATGCATTTTAGGCTAGTCATACACAGTACATTTCAAATGCCCTATGTTGGCAAGTCTGTTGATGTTATTCATTGTAAAATACACCTTTGGGGAAGGAGCACTCCAGTAATGTCCATGGTGCATGCTATAACTGCATAGTGCTGTAATTTAATAAACTAGTTAGATAGGGGTTCTACTCCCAGACATGACAGGTGTGTGTGTGTTTGTAACTTGTATCCTGTGTAGAGGTGGTTGTGAATATGTGACACCTGTGGTCAATATGGAGTGGGTTTTGCATATTTCTTATATGGTGGCCCTACTATATATCACAATGTCCACCGTACAGGGATAACAAATATGAAATAGCTGAGAGGCTGGAGTGCAAAGCCATACCCATACATGTGACATCAAGGCCAGAAAATCACAGTTAGCAACCCTAGTATTACCCAGAGCACACTCTCAACCCATGTATCATACAAACACACATGCCTAGGCAACAGCCAATATGTGGGTAGTACACTGCATATTGGGCACTGCTAGCAACTATGGAGTGATAGCAGTGGGCTACAGAGGGCATGTCAAACTGTCCATCTGTCCAATATGTACATACATGCAGACAGTGCACCCCCCCATGTTCCTCAATGGACATCTGCACCACCTGTGGTGCCATCACATGTGACCCACAACAGACATACCATGCCTGACAACATGTCCTGTATGGACAGATGCCACTGGCACCAGGGAATGCTGTTAGCATGTTATCAATGTAGGTGCAGGGTAAACCTGCTGCCCATTACCAGTTCCCACCACAGGTGGGCAACACTGGCACATCTGATGATAACCTATGTTCACAACATTGGTCAGACACCCCAGGTACAGTTACATGTCACTGTACATGCATGTGGGAGGTGTGCACATCCCAGACACCATCCATGTCATGGACTAAGGAACACATACATGGCAAGCAATGCACAGCATTGACCATGCACAATAGTCACCCAGGTGACTGGATGGGGGATACAATACCCACCTGTGTGGGCAAATGCAGAAACTACAGCCCTGAGCCACAATGCAGACCATTGTCATGTGGCCTGATGCCAAGGTATACCCATCGCCTACCCTTTGTATAGCCTGCTGGCACAGTCGACCACCACACACCCATGCAGACATGCACCCATGCATGTCAATACTGGCAGCCTGTGTGTTTGTGTGTGTATTGTATGGTGCGTATGTTCACATCCACACTCACTACAACACCCATGGGCATATTGAAGCATGCTGTCTGATGTCAGACACCTCCTCACACCCTTTGCCCATACAACCTCCATATGACCCATGTGGTGCATGTGATACCTGCACAGTGATGTGTTGTGGCAATCCCACTACTGATGAGTTGTACTCCTGGCCCTGCCAAGTGTGTTAATGTGTGTGTCCCTCTGAGATTGTGGCTGTGTTGATGTTGGCACCTGTTCATGCAGATAGGCACGTGTACGTCACCTACCGTATAGCTACCGTATCCCTGTTGCCGATATCACTCACCATCACATATATGCTCTGAGTACTCCACAACTGGTAACCCATGTGGTGACATCCAATAACTGCACTGAACTGTGATAGCACTACATAGTTGTCAGGGGTTTGATACCCTGTGCTGGTAGGTGTGTGACACAAACATGCTTCAGTTTTACTCTCCCACCCCTCCCTGACATGTCTTTGCCTCTGTCTGTCTCTCCTACTCCCTCTCTGGTGGGTGTGGAGACCTACACCCACTTTACATAGGCAGCAGCATGTGTATTTTAAGTGATGCTCATGATCAGCTGATGGCCTCTGCATGAATTGCAGCCTTCCCCTAGCTGTTTGCATGTGAAACAGCTGTGGTAACATTCCTATAGCTAATTGCATGGAAAAACACTCCAATATCTAGGAACATCATGGTGGTGTTGGCCCTTTTCATTAACTGTGAGCAGGAACTAGATCTGTCATTTGGCAAACAGCATTTCAGATGGATTGGGGATTTACCTCTAACAACATACACTGTGGAAAGAGGGCAACAAACAGGAGGGGGGTGTGCCTGACCTGACTACAGACTGTAAGTGCTGCTATACTGCATTTGAAGTAATGTTGGTTTAACAGTGTTTGTGTGGATATGGCTGTCATACGTCTCAATACCTGCCATGTCAGTTCCATGTTTATGAGGAATCCCCATCTGTAGGGTCATCTGCAGACTGGGCAGTGTTGTGCCTTTGGTTCCATGTGTTACCCACAGAGCATCTATCTGTGGACTGCAGAGAGAAATGTAAGGATTGCAGTCTGTAGATGGTGAAAGCCATGACAGTTACTTGCATCTTATCCCTCATAGGACATATGTTGCAACAAACCCTGTTACAACAGTAAATGTATGAGGTTATCACAGCAACATGTCAATATTGGCCCTGTGTATGCGCTTCCAGCCGCAACTCTGTCAACCTTTGTACATGTGTTGTGCATGAAG
Organism: Protopterus annectens; assembly: GCF_019279795.1. Taxonomy (NCBI): domain Eukaryota; kingdom Metazoa; phylum Chordata; order Ceratodontiformes; family Protopteridae; genus Protopterus; species Protopterus annectens. The sequence goes on from NC_056733.1 coordinate 291,935,009, forward strand.
TGGTGCATATGTGCTGGTGCTGTACACCATAATTAGTGTTATCATATCTGATAACAAGCCAGTGATATATCCAACTGCTACACATGTTATGTACAGTAGGGGTTATATTTCATGACATAACCTGGACATTCTGTGGATGTTTGTACAGTAATGAGGTCTGTGTACTTATGGTGAATGTCAACAGTGTGTGTATTGTTAATATGTACTTTAGCCTGTGTACAGACTATGGTAGATGCCATTGTTCTAGTTTCCCTGCTATCCGATGTTACATGCTGCTCCACTGTATGGTACTGTATTGGCGAACATGTTTGTAGGGCCATACACACACATGTCCTATACCACAGACAGCCATCAGACCAAACTGTGTAGCAGCCCAGTATATATAGGGTCAGTCTGTGAGTGGCACATATGAGGATGATGTAGAACAAATAGTCCATATACTGCAATATTATGCTAGCTTACCATATGTCGCTGTGGCTGTGTTCACATTGGTTGTAGTTATGCACTTTCACACAGGTCTATCTTACCCTGTGCTGTGACATGCCTGTTGAGCCTGCTATATATACAGGTACATGTTCATTCCCCCATATGAGATGTAAGCCAGTGTTGAGCCAGTCTGCATGTAGCCTGCACAGTGCATTGTTACATGCCTAGCAGCTTAGTGTACTTACCCAGTGAGATGTCATGTTCAGATACTTGCCAGATGTACTGCTGCTGGGCCTCCCTTAACAGTCATGTATGTCAGACAGAGCA